>NC_062297.1:1047289-1111329 GCF_902655055.1 Lutra lutra | reverse complement strand
TTTCTCTGGACTCAGCTGCATGATTAGGTCTCAAATCTACGTCCAGCCCTGACGTAGCACAATTGCAGGGCACAATTCCCAGCACAATTGCACTTTGAAGCCAACTCATCCTTGATGTCTTGGATAGCTCAACAATTACTCAAAGTTACAAAGTTACAAAGTACAAAATTACAAAGTCCCAAACTGAACTTCTGTTTTCCCCACTTCTGGGCTTGTTGATCTGGCTGCTTCCACATCACATCAAGTAACATCCTCTATTCCTCCTTTTCCCCACCCAACCCAGTCCAGTGGGTCATATCTGAAAAATCTCCACTGCCCTCTATATGTACAGCTACTATCTTAGATACCCATGCCAATACCATGTTTTGCCAGGATTACTTTAATCATCTAAACCAGGGTATAGGAAACTATGGCCTGATGATTATTTTATATATGGAGTGTTACTGGTACACACCTATGCCTATTAGTTTACATATTGCGTCTAGCCTCTTTTACTACAATGGCAAAGGTAAGAAGCTGTGACTGAACTGTCTGGCCCTCGGTGTCTCAGAAAACCTGAACCTGATCACCCCTATACCAGCCTAGCAGGACATACTGTCAATGCTTTTCCAAGTAACTCAGCATGACATGATATTATTTCGTGCATATTCTTGTTTCCTCCCTCTCTAGCCCAAATGGTAAAACCAAGAAAGCAGGAACTTATCTGGCCTACTACCCACAGTATCTCCAGCACAAGCCCAGGGCTCTGAATGCTGTGGTACTGAGAGTTTAGGTTAACACTCTGCACAGAAGAGAAGGGTCTCAAAATTCAATAAATCCTAGGTAACAGAATTCTAATATATATAGTATATTTATAAAATTATGATTTATAATTCTAATTCTAATACATACATATATATAAATTATAATGAAAACCAAGAAATTTCTGGAATAGTAATAGTTTCTCAGAGTAACTCTAACTCAAAACATAATTAAAATTCCAGCAGTCTGGATAGAATTCAAGCATCCAGATAGAAATATGTGATTTTTTTTCTATAAAAGGATGACAAATTATGAAGATCCAAGACTCAAAAATCAACATAGTCATCTTAAATGATCTATACAAAATTAATAAAGTTCTATTTCTAGGTTTTCCTTATTGTAGATAACACTGCTCTAAACTTCAGGGTACATATGTCCCTTTGAATTTGTTTTTTTGTTTTTTGCTTTGTATCTTTTTTTTTTTAATTGTTTTTTTGCTTTGTATCTTTCAGTAAATATATAGTAATGCAATTCCTGGGTCCTAGGGTACCTCTATTTTTTTTTAAATCATTTTTTAAAATTTATTTTCAGCATAACAGTATTCACTGTTTTTGTACCGCACCCAGTGCTCCATGCAATCCGTGCCCTCAATAATACCCACCACCTGGTTCCCCCAACCTCCCACCCCCTCCACCTCTTCAAACCCTTAAGATTGTTTTTCAGAGTCTATAGTCTCTCATGGTCACCTCCCTTCCAATTTCCCCCAACTCCCTTCTCCTAACTCCCACATCCTCCATGCTATTTGTTATGTTCCACAAATAAGTGATACCATATGATAATTGACTCTCTCTGGTTGACTTGTTTCACTCAGCATAATCTCTTCCAGTCCCGTCCATGTTGACACAAAAGCTGGGTATTCATCCTTTCTGATGGAGGCATAATACTCCATGGTGTATATGGACCACATCTTCCTTATCCATTTGTCCGTTGAAGGGCATCTTGGTTCTTTCACAGTTTGGCAACCGTGGCCATTGCTGCTATAAAACATTGGGGTACAGATGGCCCTTCTTTTCACTACATCTGTATCTTTGGGGTAAATACCCAGCAGTGCAATGGCAGCGTCATAGCGAAGCTCTATTTTTAATTTCTTGAGGAATCTCCACACTGTTCTCCAAAGAGGCTGCATCAACTTGCATTCCCACCAACAGAGTAAGAGGGTTCCCCTTTCTCCACATCCCCTCCAACACATGTTGTTTCCTGTCTTGCTCATTTTGGCCATTCTAACTGGTGTAAGGTGATATCTCAATGTGGTTTTCATTTGAATCTCCCTGATGGCTAGTGATGATGAAATTTTTTCATGCGTCTGATAGCCATTTGCATGTCTTCATTGGAGAAATGTCTGTTCATGTCTTCTGCCCATTTTTTGGCACAATTATCTGTTTTGTGCGTGTTGAGTTTGAGGTGTTCTTTATAGATCCTGGATATCAGCCCTTTGTCTGTATTGTCATTTGCAAATATCTTCTCCCATTCCGTGGGTTGCCTCTTTGTTCTGTTGACTGTTTCCTTTGCTGTGCAGAAGCTTTTGATTTTGATGAAGTCCCAAAAGTTTATTTTGGCTTTTGTTTCCTTGCCTTTGGAGACATATCTGGAAAGAAGTTGCTGTGGCCAATATCGAAGAGGTTACTGCTTATGTTCTCCTCTAGGATTCTGATGGATTCCTGTCTCTCTATTTTTAATGTCTAAGAAGCCTCCATACTGTTCCTCAGACTGGTTGCGCCAGTTTGCCTTCATGCCAGCAGTGTAAGAAGGTTCTCTTTCTTCACATCTTTGCCAACACCTGTTTCTTGTATTGCTGATTTTTAGCTTGGTTCTGACTGGTGTGAGTCGGTATCTCATTGTGATTTTGATTTGTATTTCTCTGGCAGAACTGTCTGGCAGTACTGCTGAGCATATTTCAAATGTGTATTGGCCCTCTGTATGTCTTCTTTGGAGAAATATCTGTTAATGTCTTCTGCCCCTTTTTAACTGGGATTATTTGTCTTTTGGGTGTTGAGTTGTACAAGTTGATTACATATTTTGCATACTAGCCCTTTATTGGGTATATCATTTGCAAATATCTTCTCCCATTCCATAAGTTGCCCTTTAGTTTTGCTGATTCTTTCCTTCACTACGCAAAAGCTTTTTATTTGATTAAGTCCCAATAGTTTATCTTTGCTTTTGTTTCCCTTGCCTCCAGAGACATATCTACAAAGGAATTCTTATAGCCAATCTCAGGGAATTATTCCCAGTGTTCTATGTAAGGTCTTTATGGTTTCAGGTCTCCCATGTAGATTTCATCCACTTTGAATGATTTTTGTGTATGGTATAAGAAAGTGGCCCATTTTCACTCATTTGCATGTAGCTTACCAATTTTCCCAACCCCATTTGTTGAAGATACTGTCACTATTTTCCCACTAGAAATTCCTTCCTTTGTTGAAGATTAGTTGGTTATAAAGTTGAGAGTCCATTTCTGGGCTCTCTATTCTGTTCCATTGTTCTGTGTGTCTGTTTTGTGCCAGGAGCATACTGTCTTGATCATTATGGCTGTCAAATCTGGAATTGTGATATCTCCAGCTTTGCTTTTCTTTTTCAAAATTACTTTTGGCTATTCAGGTTCCATACACACTTTAGGCTTGGTTGTTCTGGTTCTTTGAAAGATGCTCTTGGTTGTCTTGATAGGGATTGCATTAAATGTGTACATTGCTGTGAGTAGAATAGGCATTTTAAAAATATGTATTCTTCTAATCCATGAGCATGGAAAATCTTTCCATTTCTTAGTGTCCCTCTTGGCATTCTTTCATCAGTGTTTTCACAGTTTTTAGAGTATAGGTCTTTCATCTCCTTGGTTAGGTTTATTTCTTATTATTTTTGGTGCAATTGTAAATGGAATTGTTCTCTTAATTTCTCTCTTGCTGCTTCATTGTTAGTGTATAGAAATACAACACATTTTAGCACATTGACTTTGTATTCTGGATTTTGCTGAATTCGCTTATCAATTCTCATAGTTGTTTTTTGTTTGTTTGTTTCTTTGGGTTTTTTTTTTTGTTGTTGTTTTGTTTTGTTTTGGTGGAGTCTTCCAGGTTTTCTATATGGAGTATCAAAACACCTGAAAGTTTGACTTCTTGCTGATTTGGTGTCTTTTTTTGTTTGTTTTGTTTTGTTTTGTTTTGTGTTGTGTTGCCTATTTGGTGGAATTTGCCTTTGAAGCCATCTGGCCCTGCATTTTTGTTTGCTGGAAATTTTCTAATTACTATTTCAATCTTCTAGCCAGTAATTCATCCGTTCAAAAATTTGTATATCATCCTGCTTCAGTTTTAGCAGTTTATAAGTTTCTAGGAATTTATCAGTTATTCTTGACAAAGTTTTTATAACGTTCTCTTACAATTGGTGTATTTCTAGTGTAGGTTGTAAAGGTTCTACAGGGACTATTATGAATCAAATAGCATTCTCAGCGTTTTGTGTACCATTTATTTATATGTTTATAAAATTTTATAAATTATAAATTATAATATTATATTATTATATATTTTTATATTTATATATTTATATATAGATATATAAATATAAAAATATATAATAATATAATATTATAATATTAAAATTATATACATTATATTATTATATATATGTTATATATAATTATAATTTTACATACAATTACATACAAAATTTATACATTTTGTGTATCATTTATTCCTCAAAAAAATGACTTAAGTATTATCATGAATGTCATCTAGCTGATGAGTAAATTGAAGCATGGATAAATTAAGCAATCCTATCCGATCCCACCACGTAGTAAGTGAACCCAACTAGCTGGCGATCCAAAGCAGTTCTGCTCCAGACTCAATCAGGGAGGTAAACCCCCTCAGGATCTGAGAGAAATTTGAATTTAGTCAGTCTAATGTTCAGAACCAAGCTGTTTATTATTATTCTGTCTTGCCTAGAAATTTGGTAAACTGACATCCTAGGCCTAGGTCCAGGGATTTCTCTTCAAGTAGGTTTAAGCCACATTGTCCACCTTAGCGATAACCTAGCTGGTATTTTTTTTAACAGCTTTATTGAGACATAACTCACAAATTTAAAAAAAAAAAAAACAACAAAAACAAACCAAGACTACACTTTTAGTTATAAAACGGATTTTGCTATTTTCAGATATGTATAGCCATTACAGTAGTCAACTTTGAATATTTTTTTACGTAAATACAACCACTACCACTTAGTTATAGGACCCCCATCTCCCTTTTCCCTCCTACCCTAAGCATTGACATATGTACTTTATATCCATGGAGATTTCCTATCCAAGGCATTTCATATAAATGGAATCATATAATAAGTGGTGGTATGTGTCTGTTCTTTCACATAGCATAATGATTCCAAAGGTCATTAAGGATTTGTCTTACAATAGTAGGTCATCTCTTTTTTATGACTGAATAATAAGACATTGTATAAATAATCATATGTATTTATCAACTTGTTGGTTGGTGGTATCTGGGTTGTTTCGGCCTTTTGACTATTGTGAATAGTCCTGCAACAAACATTCACGTTAAAGTTATTGTTTAAACAACTATTTTCAATTTTTTGAGCATATGTATAGGACTGGAATTGTTGGATTATGTGGTAATGCTATCTTTCTGAAGGGATAGCCAAACTATTTTCTATAACAACTGCATCATTTTATATTCTTACCTGCAGTTTCCTCACATCCTTGCAAATGAATGCTTTATTTTCTGTTTGTTTGTTTGTTTGTTTGTCTTTTGAAAGATTTCATTTATTTATTTGACTGAGAGAGGGATCACCAGTAGGCAGAGAGTCAGGCAGAGTGGAAGGGGGAAGCGGGATCCCTGCTGAGCAGAGAGCCTGATGCAGGCTTCAATCCCAGGGCCCTGGGATCATGACCTGAGCCAAAGGCAGAGGCTTAATCCACTGAGCCAACCAGGTGCCCCTTTATTTTCTATTTTAATTTTGTTTCATTTCTTTTAAATTATAGCCATCATAGCAGGTACATAGAATTACCTCATTGGGCTTTTGATTTGCATTTCTCTAATTACCAATGCTTGTTGGCCACTTGTACATGTTCACTGAAGAAATTTCTATTCACCTCCTTTGACCATTTTTTGGAATGGTTATTTGGTTTTTGTTATTAGGTATTAAGATTTCTTTATACATCTAAATACACGACCATTTTCAGGCATATGATTTACAAATATTATCTCCCATTTCTGTATATTGTCGGTCTACTTTTTTTTTTTTTTTTGAGTCTTAAACCGTTTTTAACATATAATTTGACTTTAGACACATGGGAAGAGATTTAGGCTATTTACAAAGAAAATCTAAGTTTGGTGGTTTGATAATGTTTTCTTTTCTTTTTGAGACTTTCATTCTTTATTATTATTGCTGTTGTTATTATTATAGATCACTGAGCATGAGATCGACCTTTTTATTTTTTATTTTTATTAGCATATAAAGTATTATTAGCCACAGGGTACAGGTCTGTGAATCATCAGGCTTACATGTTTCACAGCACTCACCATAACACATACCCTCCCCAATGTCCATAACGCAGCTACCCTATCCCTACTCCCCACCCCCCGGCAACCCTGTTTGTTTTGGGAGATTAAGAGTCTCTTATGGTTTGTCTCCCTCCTGATCCCATCTTGTTTCATTTTTTTCCTTCCCAACCCCTGAAAGCCCCCACTCTGCTTCTCAATTTCCTCATACAGGGTGATTATATGATAATTGTCTTTCTCTGATTGACATATATTGCTAAGCATAATACCCTCTAGTTCCATCCACGTCATTGCAAATGGCAAGATTTCGTTTCTTTTGATGGCTGCATAGTATTCCATTGTATATATATATACCACATCTTCCTTATCCATTCAAAGATGGATAAAGAACCTAGATGGACACCTAGGTTCTTTCCATAGTTTGGCTATTGTGGACATTGCTGCTACAAACGTTCAGGTGCATATGCCCCTTTGGATCACTACATTTGTATAAGATTTATTTATTTTGAGAAAGAGAGCATGCATGGGTGGGGGGGGGTGTTGTGCAGAGAGAGAGAAAGAAGCAGTCTCCCCACTAAGCAGGAAGCCTGATGTGGGGCTGGATCCCAGGACCCCAGGACCATGACCTGAGTTGAAGTCAGATGCTTAACCAACTGAGCCACCCACATGCCCCGTGGTTCTTTATTAAAGTAAAGCAGTATACAGAATAAGCTAAAGAATTAGCCTCCCTAAATTTAGTTCCCCTTTCTCCACATCCTCTCCAACACACGTTGTTTCCTGTCTTGCTAATTTTGGCCATTCTAACTGGTGTAGGTGGTACCTCAATGTGGTTTTGATTTGAATCCCCCTGATGGCTATTGATGATAAACATTTATCATGTATCTGTTGGCCATCTGGATGTCTTCTTTGCAGAAATGTTTGTCCATGCCCTCTGCCCATTTCTTGATTGGATTATTTGTTCTTTGGGTTTGATAAGTTCTTTATAGATTTTGGATACTAGCCCTTTATCTGATATGTCATTTGTGGATATCCTCTCCTCTCTGTCAGTTGTCTTTTGCTTTTGTTGACTGTTTCCTTTGCTGTGCCAAAGCTTTGATCTTGATGAAGACCCAATAGTTCATTTTTGTCCTTGCTTCCCTTCCCATTGGCAATGTTTCTAGGAAGTGGATTCTGTGGCTGAGGTTGAAGAGGTTGCTGCCTGTGTTCTCCTCAAGGATTTTGACGGATTCCTGTCTCACATTGAGGCCTTTCATCCATTTGGAGTCTATTTTTTGTGTGTGGTATAAGGAAATGGTCCAGTTTCGTTTTTCTCCATTTCATTTTCTGTCCAATTTTCCTAACACCATTTGATGAAGAGACGGTCTTTTTTCCATTGGACATTCTTTCCTGCTTTGTCAAAGATTAGTTGACCATAAAGCTGAGGGTCTATTTCTGGGCTCTCTATTCTGTTTCATTGATCTATATGTCTGGTATTATGTCAGTACCATACTGTCTTGATGATGACAGCTTTGCAATAGAGCTTGAAGTCTGGAATTGTAATGCTGCCAACTTTGGCTTTCTTTCTCAATATTCCTCTGGCTATTCGAGGTCTTTTCTGGTTCCATATGAATTTTAGGATTATTTGTTCCATTTCATTGAAAAAATGGATGGGATTTTGATAGGGATTGCATTAGACGTGTAGATTGCTTTAGGTAGCATAGACGCTTTCACAATATTTGTTCTTCCAATCCATGAGCATGGAACATTTTTCTGTTTCTCTGTGTCCTCCTCAATTTCTTTCATGAGTACTTTATAGTTTTCTGAGTACAGATTCTTTGCCTCTTTGGTTAGGTTTATTCCTAGATATCTTGTGGCTTTGGGTGCAATTGTAAATGGGTTCGGCTCCTTAATTTTTCTTTCTTCTGTCTTGTTGTTGGTGTATAGAAATGCAACGGATTTTCTGGGCATTGATTTTTATATCCCGACACTTTGTTGAGTTCCTGTACAAGTTCTAGCAGATTTGGAGTGGCGTCTTTTGGGTTTTCCACATAGAGTATCATATCATCTGCAAAGAGTGAGAGTTTGACTTCTTCTTTGCTGATTTGGATGCCTTTAATTTCTTTTTGTTCTCTGATTGCTGAGGATAAGACTTCTAGTACTGTGTTGAATAGCAGTGGTGACAACGGACATCCCTGCCGTGTTCCTGACCTTAGCGGAAAAGCTTTCAGTTTTTCTCCATTGAGAATGATATTTGCGGTGGGTTTTTCATAGATGGCTTTGATAATATTGAGGTATGTGCCCTCTATCCCTACACTTTAAAGAGTTTTCATCAGGAAGGGATGCTGTACTTTGTCAAATGCTTTTTCAGCATCTATGGAGAGTATCATATGGTTCTTGTTCTTTCTTTTATTAATGTGTTGTATCACATTGATTGATTTGCGGATGTTGAACCAACCTTGCAGCCCTGGAATAAATCCCACTTGGTCGTGGTGAATAATCCTTTTAATGTACTGTTGGATCCTATTGGCTAGTATTTTGGTGAGAATTTTTGCATCTGTGTTCATCAAGGATATTGGCTTGTAATTCTCTTTCTTCATGGGGTCCTTGTCTCGTTTGGTATCAAGGTAATGCTGGCCTCATAAAATGAGTTTGGAAATTTCCTTCTTTTCTATTTTTGGAACAGTTTCAGGAGAATAGGTATTAATTCTTCTTTGAATGTTTGATAGAATTCCCCGGGAAGCCGTCTGGCCCTGGGCTGTTGTTTGTTGGGAGATTTTTGAATGACTGCTTCAATCTCCTTACTGGTTATGGGTCTGTTCAGGTTTTCTATTTCTTCTTGGCCCAGTTGTGGTAGTGTCTATGTCTCGATGAATGCATCCATTTCTTGCAGATTGTCAAATTTGCTGGTGTATAGCTGCTCACAATATGTTCTTATAATTGTTTGTATTTCTTTGGTGTTCGTTGTGATCTCTCCTCTGTCATTCATGATTTTATTTATTTGGATCCTTTCTCTTTTCTTTTAGATAAGTCTGGCCAAGGGTTTATCAGTCTTATTAATTCTTTCAAAGAACCAGCTCCTAGTTTGTTGATTCATTCTATTGGTTTTTTTGTTTGTTTTTTGTTTGTTTGTTGTTTTTGCTTCTATTTCATTGTTTTCTGCTCCGATCTTTATTATTTCTCTTCTCCTGCTGGGTTTAGGCTTTCTTGTTGTCCTTTCTCCAGCGGCTTTAGGTGTAGGGTTAGGTTGTGTATTTGAGACCTTTCTTGTTTCTTGAGAAAGGCTTGTACTGCTATATATTTCCCTCTCAGGGCTGCCTTTGCTGTGTCCCGCAGATTTTGAACAGTTGTGTGTTCATTATCATTTGTTTCCATGAATTTTTTCAATTCTTCCTTAATTTCCCGGTTGAGCCATTCATTCTTCAGAAGGACGCTCTTTAGTCTCCACGTATTTGGCTCTTTCCAAATTTCCTCTTGTGATGGAGTTCTAGCTTCAGAGCATTGTGGTCTGAAAATATGCAAGGAGTGATCCCAGTCTTTTGGTACCAGTTGAGACCTGATTTGTGACCCAGGATGTGATCTATTCTGGGGAATGTTCCACGTGCACTAGCGAAGAATGTGTATTCTGTTGCTTTGGGATGGAATGTTCTGAATATATCTGTGATGTCCATCTGGTCCAGTGTCATTTAAAGCTTTTACTTCCTTGTTGATCTTTTGCTTGGAGGATCTGTCCATCTCAGTGAGGACCTTAACAGTTAAGGTCCCCTACTGTTATTGTATTATTGTCGGTGTGTTTCTTTGATTTTGTTATTAAGTGGTTAATATAGTTGGCTGCTCCCATGTTAGGGGCATAGGTATTCAAAATTGTTATGTCTTCTTGTTGGACAGACCCTTTGAGTATGATACAGTGTCCTTCTTCATTTCTTCTTGTAGTCTTTGGCTTAAAATCCTCATTGATCTGATATAAGGATTGCCATCCCAGCTTTCTTTTGATGTCCATTAGCATGGTAAATTGTTTTCCACCCCTTCGCTTTAAATCTGGAGGTGTCTTGGGTCTAAAATGAATTTCTTGTAGACAGCACATGGATGGTTGTCTTTGTTTTTTTTTTTTTTTGTTTTGTTTTGTTTGTTTTAATCCATTCTGATACCCTGTGTCTTTTGATTGGGGCATTTAGCCCATTTACATTCAGGGTAACTATTGAGAGATATGATATGGTGCCATTATATTGCCTGTAAGGTGACTGTTACTGTATATTGTCTCTGTTCCTTTCTGGTCTGCTATTTTCAGGCTCTCTCTCTGCTTAGAGGACCCCTTTCAATATTTCCTGTAGGGCTGCTTTGGTCTTTCCAAATTCTTTTAATTTTTGTTTGTCATGGAAGCTTTTATCTCTCCTTCTATTTTCAATGACAGCTCTCTGGATATAGTATTCTTGGGTGCATATTTTATCATTTAGTGCTCTGAATATATCATGCCAATTCTTTCTGGCCTGCCAGGTCTCTGTGGAAAAGTCTGCTGCCAATCTAATATTTTTACCATTGTATGTTACATACTTCTTGTCCTGGGCTGCTTTCAGGATTTTCTCTTTATCACTGAGACTTGTAACTTTTACTATTAAATGATGGGGTGTGGACCTATTTTATGGATTTTGAGGGGGTTCTCTGTGCTGTTTGGATTTTGATGCTTGTTCCCTTTGCCATTTTAGAGAATTCTCTACTATAATTCTCCTCCAGAATACCTATAATTCCCTCCTCCTTCTCTTCTTCTGGGATTCCAATTATTCTAATATTGTTTCAATCATATGGTATCACTTAATCTCTCGCCTTCTCCCCTCATGGTTCAGTAGTTGTTTATCTCTCTATTGTTTATCTTCTTATTTTCCATCATTTGATCTTCTGTATCACTAATTATCCCTTCTGCCTCATTATCCTAGCAGTAAGAGCCTCTATTATTGATTGCACCTCATTAATAGCTTTTTGATTTCACCTTGGGTTGAGTTTAGTTTTTTTATTTCTCCAGAAAGAGATCTTTATTTCTCCAGAGAGGGATTCTCTAATATCTTCCATGCTCTTTTGAGCCCAGCTAGCACCTTGATAATCATCATTCTGAACTCTGGTTCTGACATATTACAAATGTCCATATTGATTAGGTCCCTAGCCTTTGGTACTGCCTCTTGTTCTTCTTTTGTGGTGAGTTTTTCTGCCTTGTCATTTCATACAGATAAGAATAGATAAATTAAAGAAAATAGATAAACTAAAGGGTGGCAAAGACTCCAGAAAAAATACACTAACCAAATCAGAAGAGACCCAAAACCAAGGGGAGAAAAAAAGGGGGGCGGGAATCACATTAAATCATATATAGTATATGTATATATGATATATAAAGGGGAAAATCATATAAAATCATATATATATGATGAACAAATAGGTGAACAGAATCACCTATTTGATTTGAGTATATCTTGGTCCTTTAGGAGAAACTACCTTCCAAAATTTTAAAGAAAGAAAAACGTAGTATGTATGTATGTATGTATGTGTGTGTGTGTATACATATACATGTATGTATGTATATATGTATATACACAAAAGTAAGGAAAAATATGATGAAGGGATGAAACATGACTTTAAAGATGAAAATGTAATGAGATTCTAAAATGGAATTGATAGGATAGGATAGGTTGGTTGGAAAAAGGGGAAAAAAAGAGGAGAGAATGTCATCAGGCTGGAGACTAGAACAAAGCCACGTGCTAGATTCGGGGTATATTTTATCTATTAGAAGAAATTGTATCCCAAAATTTTAAAGAAAAAGAAACCTATATGTATACAAAAAATAAGGTGAAATACGATGAAGGGACAAAATATGACTATAACAATGAGACTTTAAAAAGATTTTTAGGTATTGGTAAGATAAAATAGTTGAAAAAGGTCAAAATAAGAAAGAGGAAAAATTTTAAAAATAGATTAAGAAAAAAATAAAATTCAAAAAATTTAACTTTGAAAGACTAAAGAATCATGGGAGAAAAAACCATGAATTCTATATACTTGCATTCCCCCCAGCTCTGGAGTTCTGCAGTTCTCATTGATCAGTGAACTTGGTCTTGGCTGGATGTTCTTGCTGATCTTTTAGGGGTGGGGGCCTGTCGCAGTGATTCTCAAATGCCTTTGTCCAAGGCAGATTTGCATCACCCTTGCCTGGGGCCAGTCTAAGTAATTTGCTTGGGTTCACTCTCGGGAATTTTTGTTCCCTGAACGCTTTCTGTACAACTTTGGAGAATGGGAATAAGAACGGTGGCTCCCCCAATCTCTGGCCCTGTAGGGGCCAAGAGCTCAGGGCCCTCCTCCTTGGTGCACCCTCAGAGAAAAGCAGTCAATCCCTCCCATCTCTGTGGTCTCGGCCACAATCCATGCTCACCCGGCCTAGTGACCAAGCGTTTCTACCTCTGGCGCTTGGCCTCGTTTGGAGTCTCCAAACCCAGTAGATTCCTGCCACACGCTTCCACACTGCTCTTCGCAGAGGAGGAAGGAGGGGGTCTCTCTGGGTCTGCCACTTGTGGGGTCCCTGCACCAAGAGCAGTGGCCCAGCTATGCCTTGGATCACAGCTTCACAAGTAACCCTAAACTGCGAGCACAATGCCAGCTCTGTCTGTGTAGCCAGCTTCTCCACTCTAATATTTGGCAGCTCTGCAACACTCACACACCTGGTCTTTCTGTGACACTGTGGTCCCCACGAGGGCTCTACCCCCAGTTAGCCTTTGGGGCGACATCCCTCAGTGGAGCAGACTTTTAAAAGTTCAGATTTTGTGCTCTGCTGCTCTCTCACTTGCTAGGATCTGCCCCTCCCCACCACGGTCTAGCTCCCTGTCGCTTTGGATTCACTTCTCTGCACATCCTACCTTCCAGAAAGTGGTCAGTTTTCTGTTCTTAGAATTGCTATTCTTCTTCTCCTCTCTCCCCTGTTGAGTTTGTAGGTGTTCAGAATGGTTTAATAACTATCTAGATGAACTCCTGGGACCTAATGATATTTCAGTCTCCTACTCCTCTGCCATCTTGCTTTCTCTCTTCCTTTCTTTTTACACCTATAACCCTAATGATGGTACGCTCCCTAACTATGTTAATCTATGTTAATCCTATAATTAATCTAATGTTAAACCTATATCTGTGTGCATATCCGTAACTTGCAAGGTCACTAATTCTGGCATATCTTATTGTCAATAGTTCTAGGAACATTTAAGTAAGAGATCAGGCCTAAGCTGACCAACCTTTTGCTGACATACCATGGTATCATTGGAAAAAGTTTAGTTATGTTACTTAACATACAAATTTGTCTAAAAGCCGAGTAACTCAGTTGCAAATGGAATTTCTAAGAGTAATTGCCAACTTCCCGTGGAGTCATTCTTCCCAACATACTGTAATTTTCCAGCTCTTCCTGAATTGTGTCATACTTCCTGTCAGTGGCATTCAGGGAATGGGCTCACGCACTGCCAAATAATGTGTAAGCGGAATAGAACCAAGTTATACCAATAAAGCTGTGAACCCTCTCATAAATGTCCTTTTCCCAGTGAAAGTCCATATAGCTTTCCAATAGTGAATGCTTTTCGGATACATTTAAGTATTCGTGTACGTATTTAGGTAAAGACTCTTGGCATAGAATCTGTGGACTTTTGTCAAAGAATGAAAAACAGAAACCTGGATTTCTGTGAGAGAGCAAAGAGGAAAAAAGGTGTGTAAGGACAGTGAGTGTTTGTTGTTATTTCCAGGCATTGATAAGATGGCTGAAAGAGAGGTCAAAGTGGACATTTTGTCATTTATTTGGCCAACAATTATTAAAGGAAACTAACTGTATTCTTAACAGAATTTCTGGAAAACCTTGAAATTCTAGCTGGAAAGTAATATGATTTGACTCTGTGTTAAGCTGTATGCGGTTTGTGGATATTAATTTTAGCTTCTATGCATTTAAGGGTTTCAATTTTTGCCATCACTGTTGGCTTTTAGTGACCTCTAAACCTGCCTTACCAGTGCTATTTGCTTTCCTTTTTGAAGACGTACATCTGCACAACCAATAGGCATATTTCTAAAATCAACTGCTAGTATTTACTCAATGTTTTTCCGAGCCAAGTACATTATCTCACATAGTAGTCACAATCCTATAAAGGAGGTGCTAATGTAATCCGCGTTTTATATTTGAGGTAGAAATTCAGATATGAGGAGTTTTAAAGACTTTCCGAGGGTCACATAAAAATTAGAGAAGAGCAGGAGTTTCAAATCATGCTGTATGACCCAGAACTTGTACACTAAATGGGGTCATTGGTGGGTGTGGTGGACTCTAGGTGATAAGCTTTATAGAGGAGAGGGCTTCGGAGTTTGGTTGTGACTGACTAGCTCACACTTGCCATCTAGATTCAGGACAGTGGGGATGGAAGAGCAGTCCAATCTGGGAAAATACTTGTAAAATAATGGAGGTGGGGAAGTAAAAAGAAAATGTTTGTGAAGCAGTGATGGGTCAACGTGGTAGAAATTATGCCTTGCATGTGAGGTAATATGGCCAAAATGTGGATGAACATCAGCATGTACAGCTTCCAAAGGCCCAACCGGGGAAACTACTTGAAAACATAGCAGATGTTTACAAAGAAGTGGCTGTGTGCTCATTTACAGCATTACTTCCTGAGTCCTCATAATGAGCTTCTGTGTCATTATAACCATAGTCATTTCACACACAAAGTACCTAAAACACACAGAAATTAACTTGGCCAACATTATGTAACCAGTAAGGAGTAGAGCTGGGATTCTTACTGAGGGAGTGTGGTTCCAGAAAGCATGATTTTAACTGTTGTGTGGCCCTAGATATTATTAGGTGGAATGATGTAATTGGATTGAGGAACCCCTGTGAGGACCTGAAAAATAGGGAAGATTGGAACAGAAAGTTGAGTGAGTAGGGGTGGAGAGGTGCACCTACATTACTATAGCACTCTGTGTGGGTGGCACTCAGTGTCTGTGGAGGTGACTAGTTGTGAATAAACATGTGAGATCAGAGAGATTAGTGAGGTTGGGTTGGGATCTGGGAGTAAGAGCTCCAAGTCTGAATTTTGGCCATGCCAAAATTCTTTGGTCACCTCGTGAACTTGGCCTAATGGATGAACCTCTCTGCTTTGATTCACTCTTTCACAAAGTGGTAAATGCCTCAGAACTGGGGGGATTAAGTCCATTTTTGGCTCAGCCGATGGTAAAGTTTTATTAGGCCACCCATCTGGCCATACCACTGAGTCAGTTGGAATCCGTATCTCCAACTCAGACAAAAGCCATCAGTACTCTGAATGGACTCAGGAGGCACTTCCAGAGATGTGCCAGTTGAAATTCCTTTAGTGGGGATGAGGAGAGGGATGAGAGGACAGAGCGTGGATGGAGCTCTCATGCGTGCTCCACAGAATAGGTCAGGTGGAGAAACAGGCTCCCAGGAGAACATTACATTTTTATAGATTCCTTCTTCCATAGTTACTATCTTCCTCACATCAGCATTTTTTGGTCTTTGCTCTCCCTTATGTCTTTGTTCTTACTTCATGAGGGTGCAGTCTCATCAGAGCTTTATTGATCTCTACATTTGCTCTTCCTTTGCATGAAAGCTCTTGAGCAGCATGAACTTCACAGCCTCATAGTTACTAAAAGCACACATAGAACCTGAAACCAGGTTTTCTTTTTTTTTTTTTAATTTATTTTCAGCATAACAGTATTCATTGTTTTTGCACCACACCCAGCGCCCTCTCCAATACCCACCACCTGGTTCCCCCAACCTCCCACCCCCGCCACTTCAAACCCCTCAGGTTTTTGTTCAGAGTCCATAGTCTCTCATGGTTCACCTCCCCTTCCAATTTCCCCCAACTCCCTTCTCCTCTCTAACTCCCCTTGTCCTCCATGCTATTTGTTATGCTCCACAAATCAGAGAAACCATATGATAATTGACTCTCTCTGCTTGACTTATTTCACTCAGCATAATCTCTTCCAGTCCCGTCCATGTTGACACAAAAGCTGGGTATTCATCTTTCTGATGGAGGCATAATACTCCATCGTGTATATGGACCACATCTTCCTTAATCATTCATCCGTTGAAGGGCATCTTGGTTCTTTCCACAGTTTGGTGACCGTGGCCATTGCTGCTATAAACATTGGGGTACAGATGGCCCTTCTTTTCACTATATCTGTATCTTTGGGGTAAATCCCCAGTAGTGCAACAGCAGGGTCATAGGGCTCTATTTTTAATTTCTTGAGGAATCTCTTCCAGTCCTGTCCATGTTGCTACAAAAGTTGGGTATTCATCCTTTCTGATGGAGGCATCATAGTCCATAGTGTATATGGACCACATCTTCCTTATCCATTGATTTCTTGATTTTTTTTTCCTTCTTTTGGTTAGTAATTTATTTGAAAAAAAATCACAAGTTTTAGTGATTCAGATGGACACTTTCATTATTTTCTCAAAAAATATAATAATATCTCCTTCCCTTAATAAAAGGAATATTCTTACATCAAAAACTAACAACATGGTCGGGACTGGAAGAGATTATGCTGAGTGAAATGAGTCAACCAAAGAGAGTCAATTATCATATGCTTTCACTTATTTGTGGAGCATAACAAATCGCATGGAGGACAAGGGCAGTTAGAGAGGAGAAGGGAGTTGAGGGAAATTGGAAGGGGAGGTGAACCATGAGAGACTATGGACTCTGAAAAACAATCTGAGGTTTTTGAAGGGGTGGGGGTGGCAGGTTGTTGGGGGAACCAGGTGGTGGGTATTGGAGAGGGCACGGATTGATTGGAGCCCTGGGTGTGGTGCAAAAACAATGAATACTGTTACGCTGAAAATAAATTAAAACAAACAAACAACAACAACAACAAAAAAAAAAACCAAAACAAAACTAATGATATATTGCATGGTGACTAACATAACATAATAAAAATAATAATAAAAAAGGGATTTATCTTACTTTCCTAAATCTTAAAAAGATTTTAATTAATACGTACTGGTAGAATTGGCCTTTAAAAATTAGATGTTAAATTATGTGGGTTCTCCAATATTCTAAGATAAGTATTAACATAATGTTTTCACACTCTCAAGTGTTTAATTTTCTTTTAATGTAATTAATTGAGAGTATTTGTGATGATATGATGATCAGCCTAATTAGGAATATTCTGTTTAGTAATCTAATCCAAATGAGAAAAAGATGCCTTTTTTTTTTTTTTTTTTTTTGAACACAGGACTGAAGGCTGGGTAAATTTGATATTTCTTTTGAGACATTTTCCCTCTCTTGAAAGTGTGCCCTTCATATATTATATATTTAGTCTTTTCCATGACCATTTTAAATAAACATTCTGGAAGTACTTATTACCTTGTAAAAGCTTGAATTAAAAATGAACCTTGCTAATATAAAGTTTTCACCCAGCATGAATGAGAACATATGAAAACACAGATGGTGATTTTTAGAAGAAATATAACTAGACAATAATACTTAGTGAAATTTCTATTCCTCCTAATAATTTTATAGAAGTTTCAAAACATTAAATCTTCCCTTGTAATCTAATCTTGTATTTAAGTTTATGTAAGTTATTACCGAAATTGTTCGACAAGGTAAAAAGTCATTTTACAGTATTGCAATATCTAATACTATTTTTGGATTTTACATTTAAAGCTTTTATTGTTTTATATGTACAGATAGTTCAGTCAGTTTTCTAAGAGTGATTCTGTATTTTAAATTAATACCATCAATTTTCATTTGATATATTTCCTAAGTGAGGGTATGTACATTTGACTCTTTCTTGCTGGGATGATCTATTCTATGAATAATTGTTTAGAGTATTAAAGATAGATTTTACTAGGTTTGTTACTTAATTACTTTAGTAGATTAAATTAGTTCAGGTTGGTAACATAAAATATTCCGTTTATAGCCACTTAAAAATATTTCAAACCCTTACATTGCATGGGTAGCACCTTGCATTAACAATGAAACCAAGTTAAAAATACACTGTAGATTTTCTATTGATGAAGTGCTCCTTTCGATCAGCTTATGACCCTATTTCAATGTCTGACCAGGCTCTCCATCCACTGATATTGACCTCTGACAATTCTTTAGGCTGTAAGTAAAAGAAAATCTAAGACATGCATCTGCTATTTGCCATATTTCCATGACAAGAGGGAAGCAGAGAGTGAGGATGGGTTGTGATTCTATTTCTCAAGCTAGAAGGGAGAGATTAAATTGGAGATCCCCAGGAATTCTAGTTCAACTGCAAAGGTAGAGAGAATGGGAAGAAGTAAGTGTTTCTCATCCCTTTCTGTAAGTGAGACTTGAAGACACTTGCCCAGAATATCCTGTTCCAATCAGCAAATGCTAAAGTTAGCTCTTTTTAAAATTTATTTTATTTTTAAAATTTTTATTGTGTTATGTTAGTCATCACACAATACATCACTAGTTTTTGATGTAGTGCCAAAATTCATTCTTTACATACAATACCCAGTGCTCCATGAAATATGTGCCCTCCTTAGTACCCACCCCCAGGCTCACCCATTCCTCCATGCCCCCTTTCTAAAACTCGTAGTTTCTCGGAGTCCATGGCTTATCATGGTCCATCTCCCTCTCTGATTCCCCACCCCCTGTCACTTTTCCTTTCCTTCTCCTAATGTCCTCCATGCTATTCCCTATGTTCCACAAGTAAGTTAAGCCATATGATAATTGACTTTCTCTGCTTGACTTATTTCACTCAGCCTAATTTCCTTTGGTCCCATCCATTGTGGATGAGAAAGTTGGGTATTCATCCTTTCTGATGGCTGAGTAATATTCCACTGTGTATATGGCCACATCTTCTTTATCCATTCATCTGTTGAAGGGCATCGAGGGAGGAAGGGCAAGACGGCAATGACATAGAAGACCCTGTTTCAACAGGTCCCCTGAACTGAGCTAAATATCTACCAGAGCACTTTGAACACCCATGGAATCGCCCTGAGATGTAAGATCACACACTTCTGGATCTCTACAGGGGCAGAAGATCATCAGTGGAGAGCTAAAGCAGAGTGGGAATGTTAGAACTGATATTGGAGGATAAGCAGAAGGGGAAGGGAGCCACCATAAGTGACCCAGTGGAAAGTAATACCCCAATAAGAAAGTGCCCTGTGCTTTGGGACCAGCAGTAGCTTGGAGACTGGTTAACAACACTCAGAAAGAACAAAGGGTCTTTAGGGGCAAATGGTGGGATCCCATGGCCACAGGCACAGAATTAAGCCCACAGCCCAAGGGCTGACACAGCCAGTGCTCATCCATTCCTGAGAGAGCCTGGCAGGGCTCCACTTGGGCGTCCCTGGACCTGTAGCCTTCCAATGGCTGCATCGCCTCCAGGTCTCGGTCCACCTGGCATGAGCATGGGCTCCAGACAACAGTCCTGGCAATGGCAGCCCCCAGGATCGGGCTCCCTCAGACCAGTATGGCTTGTGGTTTCAGTACTGTGGGGGTGCAGAGACAAGCAGAGGCCTTGGGTGACCACTGAGACAGTGGCTGAGGGTGCGCACCACCTGTGGCAGGTTGCAGTGTACAGCAGAGTTTGCAGAAGGGGAGACTGTGTGTTCTGGACCACCCAGAGGGGAGCAGACTAAGGTTTCTCTCTGAGGTGCAGGTCTGGGTGCAAACAGCTTATTTTGCTCTGACCCTCCAAAAGGCAACAAAACAGCTGCCAAAGAACAAAACCCTCCAGAGAACCAAAGCCTGGAAAAACAGTTTCCACAGAGCCCAGCCCCTTGATAGGGGGCAGGTTGACTCAAGCCAAGCAGGATTGACTGAAAAACAACACAGCAGGCCCATCCCCCAGAAGACATGCCAAAAGAACAAGAGGACAACCACCACAGGGTCCCCATAAAACCCCAACATCAGAGATAAACAATATATTAGCTCTGATATATTTTATATATATTTATACATATGTTTATAAATATATAAACAATATATAAAGCTCCCAGTATTGCCTCAAGACCTGTTATATTTCATTCATACAACCTTTCTTTTCTTTCTCTTCTTTTCTTAATTTTTTTATTTTATTCATTCTCACAATTCCTGTTCTTTCCTTTTTTAATCTACTTACCATTACAACTAGAGGAATGTACAACATATTCCATAATAAAATTCCATAATAACTTTCTAACTTGAACTTTTTTCATACTTATACCTTTTCCTTTTCTTTAAAGATATATATATTTTATATAAATGTATATATATAGTATATATTTATCATATATTTAAATATATTATATATATTTATCTATTTAGACAGATAGATACATAGATAAATAGATAAAAGCTTCAAAGTAGTCATTTTTCCCTATTCAATTCTACCCCTATATATAAACCAGGTTGTGTTTTTTTTTTAAGATTTTACTTTATTTATTTGACAGACAGGGACCACAAATAGGCAGAGAGGCAGGCAGAGAGAAACGGGGGAGCAGGATCCCTGCTGAGCCGATAGGCCAACAGGGGGCTCAATCCCAGGACTCCCTGGATCATGAGGGACCCTGAGATCATGACCTGAGCCAAAGGTAGAGGCTTAACCCACTGAGCAACTCAGGTGCCATTTGACAATGAGGCGAAGAACTTGAGGGTACAGGAAAGAATATGATTATATTAACTGAACAAAATTCAATCTATAGAGCAAATGAACTGAAACAAGCAGGGGACTAAAAGATTAAGAAAAAGAAAAGAGTTAAAGGACTAGGCTCAATTAAACCAGAGCCTCTTAGGAGAATGAGACAACTGGCAATTTGTCAGTACAGAGTGTGATGTTCAGGTGAACAGTTCAAGGGAGAAGGATTCCACTAATATCATATAGAGTATGACCTCTGAAATGGAGTTTTAAAGAGATGATTGGAAATTACTGGAGGGGTAGTCTTACCCATGAGGCCAGTAAGTTGGACATTGAGTGCTCCAGGATGATGGCAGAGTCAGAGACATAAACTAGGGCGAAGGCACTAAGTCTTCCATGAATATACGGAAGTGACCTCAAAGCTAATGAATAGCAATGAAGAGGGTACAAGGTGTAGAGCATAATTAAATTTCAAAAGAAAAGTGAGTTCCTCTATTAAGGATAAGGAAGAGCATTGTTGTGGAAGAAACATTAAAGATCTAGGGATTCTTCTGTCAACATGTCAGAAAACAAGCAGAAGATTTAGTCAGGGGAGTGGGATGGTGTCATTTAATACATTCCTCCTTGTAAACTGGTACTTAGGTCTTGGAACATGAACTCAGGATGAGACAAATAATATCCATTTGTTTCAGTGGGACATGAAAAATGAAGTGAAGTCCCTTCCAAAGTGTTAGAAGTAATCACAAGCTAAGACTGGGTAAAGGTGTGACAAACACATATCTAGGTCAGTGTGTTCCCAAGTTGGGGAAAGATGAAAACAGGCAAAGCAGAGCCACATGGAAAACAACCATCAGCAGGCATGGGCTTTATGGCCTAAAGTTACTCAGGCAGGACAGGTGATGGGTTTGCCAAACAGGAAGGGAGAAAGACTGGTTGCTCAGCTTCTTGCTATCTTCCAGGAGGTAATGCTGGATAGAATCTCATGCAGGTGACATCTGTTGGGGTCCTCCGTGACTTGGACCACGATGGTAACCCTCTGGTTGGATGTTTGGAGTCTGAACACTCAGAGTGATGGCAGAGTCTGCAAAGGTGAAGCAATGGGAGAACTAGAATTTCCTTAACCCAGCCAAAATACTGGGCACCTAGTCTTCTCTGGGCAGTGGATGAGGAAGTTTTGGGCGTGCTCATATACCTTTTCTTGACTCCTCATAACAAGGGTCCCAGGGTAGGAAGGCATGTCTGTTGTTTGGTCCCTGTTGGGACAGAAGGTGTTAGTGAGGATCTGGACAAGGCTGAAGCTTCATATAGTAATCAAGTCCTGTACCTAACTTCCTAAGGTTACTCTGCAAAAGTCCCACCCCGATTTTTGGGATCTCAGTTAAGCAAGATGGTCTGAAATCTGCAAGTCAGACAGGAGTATTTCTTGTTTACATGGTTAGTTTCTCCCCCAGCCTCTTGTGACTCCTACTTACTTTCATTTTTGCAGAATGACTTTTTCCCTTAGAGTGCTATGTGAAGTAAATCGACAAATATTTATTGCCTGTTTTCTTAACCTTGTCTCCTATTTTGGCACAATGGGACTTTTTCCTTAAAGGAAATTTGAGACTTGAGGTGCCATTTATTGAATGGTCTATGCCAATTACTGTATTAGATATATACATGTCAAAACCCCCAGTGAACTCAAAATTAACTGGATCACAGTTATACTGATGGTAACACTCAAAGTGAATTTGAAGTACTTCTGTCTAATTTCAAAGCCCATTTTTGGAATTTACAGTCCTTAGGAGGGATTAGGATGGGGCGGAGTAGGCTTAAAGAAAAAAATACATGCTGTAGCAGTTACTGTTTTGGACAGAAATTGCTGAACTTAAGTCGTCATGAAAGAATCTTTGAGGAGAACACCTAAAACAGCATGGTAAGACAGCTGCAACAAATGTAGATATCAAATTTATCAGTCATTTTTAACAGTACACTAAAATACAAGAGCACTGGAGGAGAATGGGGAAGGTAGAAAGAATGGAACCTGAGTGGTTAAACACATATTTGAATGAGGAAATTCTTCACCTTCAAAAATGCTTCAGTGAGAGCAGAGGGCAAGGAAGACAGATATAATCTCATTTCATGACAGTATGTAATTTCAACTGATGGTACCTAAATTGTGCACAAGAGAAAAACTAAGCTCTGTGCAATAAAATTACTAAGGAGGAAATGAATATTTCCAGAATACAAAATTGGGAAGAAATGAACTTGGAGTATTTAGGAGGTGATGAGACGAATTTGATAGGGACAGAGAGTTGAGTTTTATAGTAGGTTAAAAATGGGATTGCGTTTGGAAAAGCAGGATATGAGTGTTTACTCAAATTCATAGAAAAGAACCACTTCTATTTGTTGGCAAGAAGTATCAAAAAAAGTTTTGTAAACCTTTGGGCTTTGTTGTCCACTTGAAGCCTTGTATTTATATTTAGTAATTAAGGCCTCTGATTATTTTTAAAATCATTTTTTTATACAGATGTCTACTTTGAAGCTAATGCACTTGGGGTGTGACTCTGAAACACTGCCATCTCTTTCTTCACCAGATTCTCTTCTGATTTTACGGGGAAGGTAGGACTAAATGGATATCACACTTACACACTCAGTTGGGACATAAATTCAAAATAAACCATAAAGAGAGCCTGGCTGGCTTAGTGGTTAAGCAGCTGACTCTTGATCTCAGCTCAGGTCTTGATCTCAGGATTGTGAGTTCAAGGACTGCATTGGGCTCCACACTGGGCATGGAGCCTGCTTGAAAACAACAGTAGCCAAACAAACAAACAAACAAACAAACAAACAAACAAACAAACAAAAACCAAACAAAAACAAAAACCACCACAATAACAACACCTAAATAAACCATGAGAGGTTTTATTCCACATTTTTAAATTGAAGAATAATTGATGTTTGATATCCTATTGTTTTAAGGTGTACATACTACTGATTTGATATTTTAACATTATGAAATTATATATATAATATAAGTATAGTTATCATCTGTCGCCATATGAAGTTATTACCATATTACTGGGTATACTCCTATGCTATACATTACATCCCCATGGCTTATTTTATTATACTTCTGGAATCCCCTTCACCATGAGTCTGTTTCTGTTTTTGTTTCATTCGTTCCATATTGTTTGTTTTCAGATTCCACTTATAAGTGAAATCAAATGGTGTTTGTCTTTCTCTGTGTGACTTATTTCATTTAGCATAATACCCTGTAGGTCTTTCCATGTTGTCAAAGGACAGGTTTTCAATTTTTTAAGTCTGAGTAATATTCCATTACATATGTGTGTCATATCTTCTTTATCTTTTCATCTACTGGTAGACACCTAAGTTGCTTGATATCCCGGCTGTTGTAAATAATGTTATAATACACAAAGAGGTGCAGGTTATCTGTTCAAACTGTGATTTGTGTTCTTTGGGGAAATGCCCAGAGTAGAATTACTATATCACATGCTAGTTCTATTTTTATTCTTTGGAGGAAACCCTGTACTATTTTCCACAGTGGCTGGAATTTTACACTTCCACCAACCATATGTGAGGGTTCCCTTTTCTCCATATTCCTGACAACACTTGTCCTGTTTTTGTTTGTTTTTTTTTCCTTTTTCTTTTTGGTAACATTCATGTATACAATGAAACTTCACTGTGGTTTGCATTTTCTTTTCCCTGATGGCTAATGATATTGTGTATCTTTTGTGTGATTTGTGTCTACATGTGTCTGCGTATTTTTAACCAGGATTGATTGATTGATTGATTAGTTATTATTTATTCATTCATTTATTATTTATTTTAAAGATTTAATTTATTCATTTGAGAGACAGAGAGAGAAAGAGCAAGAGAACATAAGCGGGGGAGCAGCAGGCAGAGGGAGAAGCAGGCTCCCTGCTGAGCAGGGAGACTGATCAGGGCTTGATCCCAGGATCCTGAGATCATGACCTGAGCTAAAGGCAGATGTTTGTTTAACCAACTGAGCCTCCCAGAGCCCTTGTTTTTTTATATATTAAGTACTTTTTATACATTGGGTAGTACACCTTATCAGATGTGTGATTTGCAAATATCTTCACATTCAGTTGGTTGCCTTTTTGTTTTGTTGATGATTTCCTTTGCCTTGCAGAAACTTTTTATTTTGATGTAATTATATTAGTTGATTTTACTTTTGTTGTCCTTACCTGAGGAGCCTGGTTCAGAAAAATATTTCTAAGACTATGTCAAAAAGAGCTTACTGCCTTGTTTTCTTCTAGGAATTTTATGTTTTCATGCCTTATTTTCAAGTCTTTTGTCCAGTTTGTGTTTTTTAACACAAAATTTGTGTGTGGTATAGTTTCATTCATTTCATTTTTGTTCATTTTCATGTTGCTGTCCAATTTTCCCAACACCATTTGTAGAGAGGACTGTTTTAAACCTATGAGGTATTCTTGTTTTCTTTGTGTTAGATTAATTATCCATATTTGCAAGTGTTTATTTTTGGGCTTTCTGTTCTATTCTGACTTATGCGTGTTTTCATGCCAATACTACAATGTTTGCTTATTATATATTTGAAGTATAGTTTGAAATCAGGAAGCATTATGCCTATAGATTTACTCTACATATGAGCTTTTTTGCTTCTGAGATATATTTTATTTAGAAAATATACAGACTCTCAGAGTAAGGAGGGAGTATTCAAGGATGTTTATTTCTACATATCGGTTCTAAGAGATTTATTCTCTTAAAAAGACTCACTTATAAGCTATCTTATTACAATTAAAGATATTTTTAATGACCCACCTGTGTTTTCAAGTTAAAATGTCTCTGAACCTGACCTCCTCAGTAAATTAATTTAGTCTTTTAAAATATATGTGAAAACTCTAGGGAACACATTTTGCTGTGCAATTGCTTACTTACTATGTACCTTCCATATTGGATCCGAAATTATTTTCTTAATTTTTTTTTTAAATTTTAAGCATAACAGTATTCTTTGTTTTTGCACTACACCCAGTGCTCCATGCAGTCTGTGCCCTCTCTAACCCACCACCTGGTTCCCCAGACCTCCCACCTCCCCACCCCCTTCAAAACCCTCAGATTGTTTTTCAGAGTCCATAGTCTCTCATGGTTCACTTCCCCTTCCAATTTCCCCCAACTCCCTTCTCCTCTCTAACTCCCCTTGTCCTCCATGTTATTTGTTATGCTCCACAAATAACTGAAACCATATAATAATTGACTCTCTCTGCTTGACTTATTTCACTCAGCATAATCTCTTCCAGTCCCGTCCATGTTGACACAAAAGCTGGGTATTCATCCTTTCTGATGGAGGCATAATACTCCATCGTGTATATGGACCACATCTTCCTTAATCATTCATCCGTTGAAGGGCATCTTGGTTCTTTCCACAATTTGGCGACCGTGGCCATTGCTGCTATAAACATTGGGGTACAGATGGCCCTTCTTTTCACTACATCTGTATCTTTGGGGTAAATATGCAGCAGTGCAATGGAAGGGTCATAGGGAAGCTCTATTTTAATTTCTTGAGGAATCTCCACACTGTTCTCCAAAGTGGCTGCACCAACTTGCATTCCCACCAACAGAGTAAGAGGGTTCCCCTTTCTCCACTTCCCCTCCAACATACGTTGTTTCTTGTCTTGTTAATTTTGGCCACTCTAACTGGTGTAAGGTGATATCTCAATGTGGTTTTCATTTGAATCTCCCTGATGGCTAGTGATGATGAACATTTTTTCATGTGTCTGATAGCCATTTGTATGTCTTCATTGGAGAAGTGTCTGTTCATGTCTTCTGCCCATTTTTTGATATGATTATCTGTTTATTGTGTGTTGAGTTAGAGGAGTTCTTCATAGATCCTGGATATCAACCTTTTGTCTGTACTGTCATTTGCAAATATCTTCTCCCATTCCGTGGGTTGCCTCTTTGTTTTCTTGACTGTTTCCTTTGCTGTGCAGAAGCTTTTGATCTTGATGAAGTCCCAAAAGTTCATCTTCGCTTTTGTTTCCTTTGCCTTTGGAGACATATCCTGAAAGAAGTTGCTGTGGCTGATATCGAAGAGGTTACTGCCTATGTTCTCCTCTAGGATTCTGATGGATTCCTGTCTCACGTGGTGGTCTTTTATCCATTTTGAGTTTATCTTTGTGTATGGTGTAAGAGAATGGTGGAGATTCATTCTTCTACATATAGCTGTCCAATTTTCCCAGCACCACTTATTGAAGAGACTGTCTTTTTCCCACTGTATATTATTTCCTGCTTTGTCGAAGATTATTTGACCGTAGAGTTGAGGGTCCACATCTGGGCTCTCTACTCTGTTCTACTGGTCTATGTGTCTGTTTTTATGCCAGTACCATGCTGTCTTGGTGATCACAGCTTTGTAGTAAAGCTTGAAATCAGGTAACGTGATGCCGCCAGTTTTGTTTTTCTTTTTCAACATTTCCTTAGCGATTCAGGGTCTCTTCTGGTTCCATACAAATTTTAGGATTCTTTGCTCCAGCTCTTTGAAAAATACCAGTGGAATTTTATCGGAATGGCATTAAAAGTATAGATTGCTCTAGGCAGTATAGACATTTTAACAATGTTTATTCTTCTGATCCAAGAGCATGGAATGGTCTTCCATCTTTTTGTGTCTTCTTCAATTTCTTTCATGAGTGTTCTGTAGTTCCTCAAGTACAGACCCTTTACTCCTTTGGTTAGGTTTATTCCCAGGTATCTTATGGTTCTTGGTGCTATAGTAAATGGAATCAATTCTCTAATTTCCCTTTCTGTAATTTTGTTGCTAGTGTATAAGAAAGCCACTGATTTCTGTACATTGACTTTGTATCCTGCCACGTTACTAAATTGTTGTATGAGTTCCAGTAGTTTGCGGGTGGAATCTTTGGGTTTTCCATATAAAGAATCATGCATCTGCAAAGAGAGAGAGTTTGACTTCTTCGTTGCCAATTTGGATACCTTTTATTTCTCTTTGTTGTGTGATTGCTGTTGCTAGGACTTCTAATACTATGTCGAACAAGAGTGGTGAGAGTGGGCATCCTTGTCAAGTTCCTGATCTCAAAGGGAAGGCTGCAAGCTTTTTCCCATTGAGGATGATATTTGCTGTGTGTCTTTCATAGATAGATTTTTTGAAGTTCAGGAATGTTCCCTCTATCCCTATACTTTGAAGCGTTTTAATCAGGAATGGATGCTGGATTTTGTCCAATGCTTTTTCTGCATCAATTGAGAGGACCATGTGATTCTTCTCTCTTCTCATATTAATTTGTTCTATCACGTTGATTGATTTGTGAATGTTGAACCATCCTTGTAGCCCAGGGATGAATCCCACCTGGTCATGGTGGATAATCTTTTTAATGTGCTGTTGGATCCTGTTTGCTAGGATCTTGTTGAGAATCTTAGCATCCATATTCATCAGTGATATTGGTCTGGAATTCTCCTTTCTGGTAGGGTCTTTGCCTGGTTTGGGGATCAGGGTAATGCTGGCTTCATAGAAAGAGACTGGAAGTTTTCCTTCTGCTTCACTTTTTTGAAACAGCTTCAGGAGAATAGGTGTTATTTCTTCTTTGAAAGTTTGGTAGAATTCCCCAGGGAATCCATGAGTTCCTGGGCACTTGTTTTTTGGGATGTTTTTGATCACTGCTTCATCTCGTTACTAGATATTGGTCTATGCAGGTTGTCAATATCTTCCTGGTTCAATTTCGGGAGTTTATAGTTTTCCAGGAATGCATCCATCATCTAGGTTGCTTAGCTTATTGGCATATAACTGTAGATAATAACTTCTGATGATTGTTTCTACTTCCTTGGTGTTAGCTGTGATCTCTCCCTTTTCATTCATAATTTTATGAATTTGGGCTTTCTCTCTTTTCTTTTGGATTAGTGTGGTCAATGGCTTATCGATCTTATTGATTCTTTCAAAAAACTAGCTTCTAGTTTCATTGGTACGTTCTAGTGTATCTCTGGTTTCTACCTCATTGATCTTCTCTAATCTTGATTTTTTCCCTTCTTATGTGTGGAGTTGTTTGATTTGTTGTTGATTCTCCAGTTCTTAAGGTGTAGAGACAGCTCGTGTATTCTGGATTTTTCTATTTTTTTTTTTGAGGGAGGCTTCGATAGCTATGTATTTCCCCCTTAGGGCCACCTTTGCTGTATCCCATAGGTTTTGGAGTGAAGTGTCTTCATTCTCATTGGTTTCCATGCATTGTTTCAGTTCTTCTTTGATCTCTTGGTTGATCCAAGCATTCTTTAGCAAGGTGGTCTTTAGCTTCCAGGTGTTTGAGTTCCTTCTGAATTCTTCCTTGTGATTCAGCTCCAGTTTCAAAGCATTGTGATCTGAGAATATGCAGGGAATCATCTCAGTCTTTTGGTGTCAGTTGAGTCCTGATTTGTGACCCAGTATGTGGTCTATTCTGGAGAAGGTTCCATGTGCACTTGAGAAGAATGAGTATTCTGTTGTTTTAGGGTGGGATGTTCTCTATATATCTATGAGGTCCACCTGGTCCAATGTGTCATTCAATGCTCTTGTTTCTTTATTGATTTTCTGCTTGGATGATCTATTTCTGAGAGAGTCATGTTAAGATCTCCTACTATTAATGTATTCATATCAATATGACTCTATCTTGATTAACAGTTTTCTTATGTAATTGACTGCTCTCATATTGGGGGCATATATATTTACAATTGTTAGATTATCTTGGTGGATAGTCACTTTAAGAATTATGTAGTGTTGGAGGAGTCAAGATGGCGGAGCAGTAGCAGGCTGAGACTACATCAGGTAGCGGGAGATCAGCTAAATAGCTTATCTAAAGATTGCAAACACCTATAAATCCAACGGGAGATTGAAGAGAAGAAGAACAGCAATTCCAGAAACAGAAAATCAACCACTTTCTGCAAGGTAGGACTGGCGGAGAAGTGAATCCAAAGCGACGGGAAGATAGACCGCGGGGGGAGGGTCCGGCTCCCGGCGAGTGGCGGAGCAACGGAGCACAAAATCAGGACTTTTAAAAGTCTGTTCCGCTGAGGGACATCGCTCCAGAGGCTTAACTGGGGTGAAGCCCAGGCGGGGTCAGCGAGGTCTCAGGTCCCACAGGGTCACAGAAGAATCGGGGGTGTCTGAGTGTCGCAGAGCTTACCAGTATTAGAACAGGGAAGCCGGCTACAGAGACAGAGCCGAGGAGTGAGCTCTAAACTCGGGGTTACCTTGAACCGGTCGCAGGCTCAGTCAGCTCAGAGCGCGGCCAGAGGCCAGGGTGACAGGAGTCATTGGGCGCTGTTCTCTGGGGGCGCATTGAGGAGTGGGGCCCCAGGCTCTCGGCTCCTCCGGGCCGGACACCGGGAGGCCGCCATCTTCACTCCCGCCCTCCAGAACTCTACAGAAAGCGCTCAGGGAACAAAAGCTCCCGAAAGCAAACCCAGCAAACCCGAGCAGATTACTCAGCCGGGCCCCGAGTAAGGGCGGTGCAACTCCGCCTGGGACAAAGACACTTGAGAATCACTACAACAGGCCCCTCCCCCAGAAGATCAATGGGAAACCCAGCCAGGACCAAGTTCACCTACCAAGAAGTGCAGTTTCAATACCAAGGAGAGCGGCGGAATTCCAGAGGAGTAAAAAGCAAAGCACGGAACTCATGGCTTTCTCCCCATGATTCTTTAGCCTTGCAGTTAATTTAATTTTTTTATTTTTTTTCTTTTTCAATTTTTTTTCTCTTCTTCTGCTAAATTTTTTTAACTTTTACCGTTTTCTTTTTTAACGTTTTTTAAATAGTTTATCTAATATATATATATATATTTTCCCTCTTTTTATATTTTTTCTTTATCGGCTTTCTTTCTTTAAATAGTTTCTTTTTTTTTTTCTTTTGAACCCCTTTTTATCCCCTGTCTCCCCCCTCACAATTTGGGATCTCTTCTGATTTGGCTAAAGCATATTTTCCTGGGGTTGTTGCCACCCTTTTAGTATTTTACTTGCTCCTTCATAAACTCTAATTTGGACAAAATGACAAGGCGGAAAAATTCACAACAAAAAAAAGAACAAGAGGCAGTACCAAAGGCTAGGGACCTAATCAATACAGACATTGGTAATATGTCAGATATAGAGTTCAGAATGACGATTCTCAAGGTTCTAGGCGGGCTTGAAAAAGGCATGGAAGGTATTAAAGCAACCCTCTCGGGAGATATAAAAGCCCTTTCTGGAGAAATGAAAGAACTAAAATCTAACCAAGTTGAAATAAAAAAAGCTATTAATGAGGTGCAATAAAAAATGGAGGCTCTCACTGCTAGGATAAATGAGGCAGAAGAAAGAATTAGTGATATAGAAGACCAAATGACAGAGAATAAAGAAGCTGAGCAAAAGAGGGAAAAACAGCTACTGGGCCACGAGGGGAGAATTCGAGAGATAAGTGACACCATAAGACGAAACAACATTAGAATAATTGGGATTCCAGAAGAAGAGGAAACAGAGAGGGGAGCAGAAGGTATGTTGGAGAGAATTATTGGAGAGAATATCCCCAATATGGCAAAGGGAACAAGCATCAAAATCCAGGAGGTTCAGAGAACCCCCCTCAAAATCAATAAGAATAGGTCCACACCCCATCACCTAATAGTAAAATTGACAAGTCTTAGTGACAAAGAAAAGATTCTGAAAGCAGCCCGGGAAAAGAAGTCTGTAACGTACAATGGTAAAAATATTAGATTGGCAGCAGACTTATCCACAGAGACCTGGCAGGCCAGAAAGAGCTGGCATGATATATTCAGAGTACTAAGTGAGAAAAACATGCAGCCAAGAAATCTATATCAAGCTAGGCTATCATTGAAAATAGGAGGAGAGATTAAAAGCTTCCAGGACAAACAAAAACTGAAAGAATTTGCAAATACCAAACCAGCTCTACAGGAAATATTGAAAGGGGTCCCCTAAGCAAAGAGAGACCCTAAAAGTAGTAGATCAGAAAGAAACAGAGACAATATACAATAACAGTCACCTTACAGGCAATACAATGGCACTAAATTGATATCTCTCAATACTTACCCTGAATGTTAATGGGCTAAATGCCCCAATCAAAAGACACAGGGTATCAGAATGGATAAAAAAACAAAACCCACCTATATGTTGCCTACAAGAAACTCATCTTAAACCCGAAGACACCTCCAGGTTTAAAGTGAGGGGGTGGAAAAGAATTTTCCATGCCAATGGACATCAGAAGAAAGCAGGAGTGGCAATTCTTATATCAGGTCAATTAGATTTTAAGCCAAAGACTATAATAAGAGATGAAGAAGGACACTGTATCATACTCAAAGGGTCTGGCCAACAAGATCTAACAATTTTAAATATCTGTGCCCCTAACAAGGGAGCAGCCAACTATATAAGCCAATTAATAACAAAATTAAAGAAACACATCAACAATAATACAATAACACTCCCCTCACTGAAATGGACAGATCATCCAAGCAAAAGATCAACAAGGAAATCAAGGCCTTAAATGACACACTGGACCAGATGGACATCACAGATCTATTCAGAACATTTCATCCCAAAGCAACAGAATACACATTCTTCTCTAGTGCACATGGAACATTCTCCAGAAGAGATCACATCCTCAGTCCTAAATCAGGTCTCAACCGGTATCAAAAGATTGGGATCATTCCCTGCATATTTTCAGACCACAATGCTCTAAAGCTAGAACTCAATCACAAGAGGAAATTTGGAAAGAACCCAAATACATGGAGACTAAACAGCATCCTTCTAAAGAATGAATGGGTCAACCAGGAAATTAAAGAAGAATTGAAAAAATTTATGGAAACAAATGATAATGAAAACACAATGGTTCAGAATCTGTGGGACACAACAAAGGCAGTCCTGAGAGGAAAATATATAGCGGTACAAGCCTTTCTTAAGAAACAAGAAAGGTCTCAGGTATACAACCTAACCCTACACCTAAAGGAGCTGGAGAAAGAACAAGAAAGAAAGCCTAAACCCAGCAGGAGAAGAGAAATCATAAAGATCAGAGCAGAAATCAATGAAATAGAAACCAAAAAAACAATAGAACAAATCAACGAAACTAGGAGCTGGTTCTTTGAAAGAATTAATAAGATTGATAAACCCCTGGCCAGACTTCTCAAAAAGAAAAGAGAAAGGACCCAAATAAATAAAATCATGAATGAAAGAGGAGAGATCACAACGAACACCAAAGAAATACAGACAATTATAAGAACATACTATGAGCAACTCTACGCCAACAAATTTGACAATCTGGAAGAAATGGATGCATTCCTAGAGACATATAAACTACCACAACTGAACCAGGAAGAAATAGAAAGCCTCAACAGACCCATAACCAGTAAGGAGATTGAAACAGTCATCAAAAATCTCCAAACAAACAAAAGCCCAGGGCCAGACGGCTTCCCGGGGGAATTCTACCAAACATTTAAAGAAGAACTAATTCCTATTTTCCTGAAACTGTTCCAAAAAATAGAAATAGAAGGAAAACTTCCAAACTCATTTTATGAGGCCAGCATCACCTTGATCCCAAAACCAGACAAGGATCCCAACAAAAAAGAGAACTACAGACCAATATCCTTGATGAACACAGATGCAAAAATTCTCACCAAAATACTAGCCAATAGGATTCAACAGTACATTAAAAGGATTATTCACCACGACCAAGTGCGATTTATTCCAGGGCTGCAAGGTTGGTTCAACATCCGCAAATCAATCAATGTGATACAACACATTAATAAAAGAAAGAACAAGAACCATATGATACTCTCCATAGATGCTGAAAAAGCATTTGACAAAGTACAGCATCCCTTCCTGATGAAAACTCTTCAAAGTGTAGGGATAGAGGGCACATACCTCAATATTATCAAAGCCATCTATGAAAAACCCACCGCAAATATCATTCTCAATGGAGAAAAACTGAAAGCTTTTCCGCTAAGGTCAGGAACACGGCAGGGATGTCCATTATCACCACTGCTATTCAACACAGTACTAGAAGTCTTATCCTCAGCAATCAGACAACAAAAGGAAATTAAAGGCATCCAAATTGGCAAAGAAGAAGTCAAACTCTCACTCTTTGCAGATGATATGATACTATATGTGGAAAACCCAAAAGACTCCACTCCAAAACTGCTAGAACTTGTACAGGAATTCAGTAAAGTGTCAGGATATAAAATCAATGCACAGAAATCAGTTACATCTCTCTACACCAACAACAAGACAGAAGAAAGAGAAATTAAGGAGTCCATCCCATTTACAATTGCACCCAAAATTATAAGATACCTAGGAATAAACCTAACCAAAGAGACTAAGAATCTATACTCAGAAAACTATAAAGTACTCATGAAAGAAATTGAGGAAGACACAAAGAAATGGAAAAATGTTCCATGCTCCTGGATTGGAAGAATAAATATTGTGAAAATGTCTATGCTACCTAAAGCAATCTACACATTTAATGCAATTCCTATCAAAATACCATCCTTTTTTTTTTTTTTTTTCAAAGAAATGGAACAAATAATCCTAAAATTTATATGGAACCAGAAAAGACCTCGAATAGCCAAAGGAATATTGAAAAAGAAAGCCAAAGTTGGTGGCATCACAATTCCGGACTTTAAGCTCTATTACAAAGCTGTCATCATCAAGACAGCATGGTACTGGCACAAAAACAGACACATAGATATATGGAACAGAATAGAGAGCCCAGAAATGGACCCTCAACTCTATGGTCAACTCATCTTCGACAAAGCAGGAAAGAATGTCCACTGGAAAAAAGACAGCCTCTTCAATAAATGGTGTTGGGACAATTGGACAGCCACATGCAGAAAAATGAAATTGGATCATTTCCTTACACCACACACGAAAATAGACTCAAAATGGATGAAGGATCTCAATGTGAGAAAGGAATCCATCAAAATCCTCGAGGAGAACACAGGCAGCAACCTCTTCGACCTCAGCCGCAGCAACATCTTCCTAGGAACATCACCAAAGGCAAGGGAAGCAAGGGCAAAAATGAACTTTTGGGATTTCATCAAGATCAAAAGCTTTTGCACAGCAAAGGAAACAGTGAACAAAACCAAAAGACAACTGACAGAATGGGAGAAGATATTTGCAAATGACATATCAGATAAAGGGCTAGTGTCCAAAATCTATAAAGAACTTAGCAAACTCAACACTCAAAGAACAAGTAATCCAATCAAGAAATGGGCAGAGGACATGAACAGACATTTCTGCAAAGAAGACATCCAGATGGCCAACAGACACATGAAAAAGTGCTCCATATCACTCGGCATCAGGGAAATACAAATCAAAACCACCATGAGATATCACCTCACACCAGTCAGAATGGCTAAAATGAACAAGTCAGGAAATGACAGATGCTGGCGAGGATGCGGAGAAAGGGGAACCCTCCTACACTGTTGGTGGGAATGCAAGCTGGTGCAACCACTCTGGAAAACAGCATGGAGGTTCCTCAAAATGTTGAAAATAGAACTACCCTATGACCCTGCAATTGTACTGCTGGGTATTTATCCTAAAGATACAAACGTAGTGATCTGAAGGGGCACGTGCACCTGAATGTTTATAGCAGCAATGTCTACAATAGCCAAACTATGGAAAGAACCTAGATGTCCATCCACAGACGAATGGATAAAGAAGATGTGGTATATATACACAATGGAATACTATGCAGCCATCAAGAGAAATGAAATCTTGCCATTTGCGACGACGTGGATGGAACTAGAGGATATCATGCTTAGCGAAATAAGTCAATCGGAGAAAGACAACTATCATATGATCTCCCTGATATGAGGGAGAGGAGATGCAACATGGGGGGTTGAGGGGGTAGGAGAAGAATAAATGTAACAAGATGGGATTGGGAGGGAGACAAACCATAAGTGACTCTTAATCTCACAAAACAAACTGAGGGTTGATGGGGGGAGGGGGGGGTTGGGATGGGGGGGTGGGGTTATGGACATTGGGGAGGGTATGTGCTATGGGGAGTGCTGTGAAGTGTGTAAACCTGGCGATTCGCAGACCTGTACCCCTGGGGATAAAAATATATGTTTATTAAAAATAAAATTAAAAAAAAAAAAAAAGAATTATGTAGTGTCCTGGGGCACCTGGGTGGCTTAGTGGGTTAAAGCCTCTGCTTTCAGCTCAGGTTATGATCCCAGGGCCCTGGGATCGAGTCCCGCATCAGGCTCTCTGCTCAGCAAGGAGCCTGCTTTCCTTCCTCTCTCTCTCTGCCTGCCTCTCTGCCTACCTGTGATCTCTGTGAAATAAATTTAAAAACATTTTTATAAAGAATTATGTAGTGTCCTTCTGTATCTCTGACTACAGTCTTTAGTTTAGAATCTAATTTATTTGATATGAGAATCGCTACCCTGGCCTACCATGGCCCATTGGCATGAAAGATGCTTCTCTATCCCTTCACTTTCAGTCTGGGTGTATCCTTAGGTTCAAAATGGGTCTCTTTTAGATAACATATGGAAGGGTCCTGTCGTTTTATCCAGTATGCCACCCTCTGTCGTTTGCTGGGCACTTTTAGGCCATTTGCATTGAGAGTGATTAATGATAGTTACGTTTTATTGACATCGTGTTACCTTTGAGTCTTTCTTTCTGTAGATTGTCTCTATATTTCTGTTCAATGCTATTCTTAGGATTTTTCTTCTTTTATAGAACCCCCCTTAATATTTCCTGCAGTGTCAGCTTGGTGGTCACATACTCTTTGAAGCCTTTCCAGTCTTGGAAACTCTTTATCTCTCCATCCATTTTGAATGTCAGTCTTGCTGGATAAAGTATTCTTGGCTGCATGTTCTTCTCATTTAGTGCCCTGAATATATCTTGCCAGCCCTTTCTGGCTTGCCAGGTCTCTGTGGACAGGTCTGACACTATTCTGAAGGGCTCTCCTCTGTATGTAAGGAGCTTCTTTGTCCTAGCTGCTTTCAAGAGGGTCTGCCTACAATTATAATTCTTCATTCTTACTATCAGGTGTCTCAAGGACTTTGGAGAATCTATAATCTTGGGTGGAGACCGTTCTGCCTCTAGTACATGAACGCTGGTTCCATTCATGAGATTGGGAAAATTTTCATGGACAACTTGTTCCACTATATCTTCTAGCCTTCTTTCTTTCTCCTCCCCTTCAGGGATTCCAATAATTCTGATATTAGAATATTTCTTAGCATCATTTATTTCCCTGATTCTGTTTTCGTGGCTTCTAATCTGTTTGTTCCAGGCTTCTTCCTGATCCTTTCTCTCTATCTGTTTGTCCTCCAGATCACTAATTCTATCTTCTGTCTCAGTTACCCTAGCTTTGAGAGAATTTAGATTAGATTGGAACTCATTGAGAGTATTTTGAATCTCATCCCTGGTGGCTTTCAGTTCTGCCCTAACATTGTGAACATCATCCCTGGTGGCTTTCATTTCTGCCCTAATCAATTCCGTTTGGTCATCCATGGCTTTCTCCAACCTAGCTATTGCCTGGATAATTGTTAGCCTGAGTTCCTTTTCTGGCATATTGTCTATGTCGATAGCCATTAGCTCTGTTGCAGAAGGCCCATCCTCTGTATTTTTCTTCTGTTGGGCATTCCTCCTCCTTGTCATTTTGCTGAGAAATGACTGAATGGATGTAGCTGGATATATCGACCATGGTGCCATCAAGGTGCACCCTGGAATGCTTCTGAGCAATCAGGATTCCCCACCCAAACGAAAGAAAAAAGAAAAGAAAAAGAGAGAGAGAGAGAGAGAGAGAATGTGACAGGAAAGAAAGGGAAGATCAAAGAGAAGGCTCAGCCCAAATGGTCCCAAAGTAAGATTTATGAAGTATATAAGCAAAAACAGACAAATAAAAAGACTGATAAAATATATGACAAGAGAAAATATATATGTATATATCTATAAAAGCAAAAAAGGGAAGAACCTAGTCAAAAAGAACCCCAAGTATAAGGTTCATATACTATCAGGACATACCCAAATACACAGAAACCCTGATCAAAGAGAAAGATGGGAGAGTGGTTATAAATTCTCCGTGTGGGCAAGGAAGTTTATTTTGATTCTTCCTGGATGTATCTTGATAACTTTGTTAACTCTATATGAATATTAGAAAATAAAAATAAAAAGAAATAAACTAGACTAAACTTAACTAAAATTTTTTTAAAAATTAAAAAAAGAGAAAAGCAAAAGTAAAACACAGGTGTATGTATCAAAAGGTTCAGGTTAGAAGGTTATTACGGGATTTGATGTACTGGACATCTCACTGTGATGGTCAATAGGTTAAAAAATTATCTATATTAAAAAAAAAAAAAAAAGAACCAGATTAGTGGGAACGAGTTAAAGATAAAAGTTGTATATATGAAGTAGTGGTGGTTGTTCTCTTGTTGTCTTTTTTTTTTTTTTTTTCTTTCCTGGTTGGTTTTCTTGGGGAGGGGCCTGCCACGTGGGTTTTCAGTCAATGATGTTCCCTGAGTTAAGTCCTCCTGCCCCCCTCAAGGGGGTGGGCTCTGAGGAAACCGGTTTTTTCAGGCTTTTGTTCTCTGGAGGTTTTATGTTTGTCCACTTCTTTTCTCTCGCCTTGACCGCTTTTGATGGTTTTTGGAGGTTTAGAGGAAAGCAAACGGCATCCCGACCTCCCTCTCAGAGAGAAACTTCAGTCTGCTCCCCTGCGGGTGCTGCAGAGCCCATATAAATTTCCCCTTGGCCGCTGGCAGAGCAGGTTCCGAGTCGTGGTCCCTGGGGACACAGGATCTCCTGTTTGTACCGAAAACCATGGCAGCGGCACCTGTCTGGGCAGCTTCAGACCACTAGAGAGGTTCCAAGCAGTGATGACACACTGAGATTTTCCCACTGGCCCGGACTCTGAATGCCTGGTCTTTCCGGGTCTAAGAACCCAAGGTTTGCGCGCACCTCTCTCAGGGCAGGGTGGGGGCACGAGCATCTCAGGCTCTGATAGTACGGAGTGGCGTTCTGCTGGCTGGCGAGGCTCCCAGCCCCTCACAGGAGCTGGGCCCCAGGCCTTCTCAGGCATGCTGGTGGCTCAGGGACCAAGACCCGGTTTCTCCGCTGCACTCTCTCTGCGCCATGGGAAGCTGTCCTGGGTCTGAGTACTTAAGCCCCTGTCGCTAGCCACCCTGATTCCTTCAATTTCCCCCTGCAATCCTTTGCTCTTTTTGAGTGCTTTCAACCAGACTCTGAGTTAATGCTGGTCCCCAAACGCAGGGCACTCTCGTATTGAGGTATTACTTTCCAATCGGTTGCCTCTGGTGGCTCCCTCCCCCTTTTGTTTATCTTCCGATTTCAGTCCGATGTTCCCACTCTGCTTTACCTGCCCACTGGCATCTTCTGCCCCTGTAGAGATCCAGACGTGTACAATTCTAATCTCAGGCTGATTTCATGGGTGATTGGAGTTCTTTGGTAGGTAATCAGCTCACTTTAGGGTACAGGTTGAAATGGTGCATCCTCCTACTTCCCCGCCATCTTGTCTCCCCCTTTAAAAAAATAAATTTTTATTTATTTATTTATTTGAGAGACAGAGACAGAGATAGTGACTGAGAGAGCACAAGTAGGAGGATAGGGAGAAGCAGGCTCCCTTCTGAGCAGAGAGCCCAATGTGGGGCTTGATCCCAGGATCCTGAGATTATGACCTGAGCTAAAGCCAGAGGCTTAACCAACTGGGCTACCCAGGTGCCCCTCGTATGTGATCTTTATGTTGATGTATGTTTTCTCTACACCTACTTTTTTCTTATGAATGGATGTTGTATATACAGAACATATACAGAATGTATAAGAATAAGAATACTTATTCTGTATTGACTGAAGTGATACGGCATTGATCTTTTCTTTTAGTAATTTACTATATCAGTATCATCCTTGCATACCAGGAGTGAATCACACTTGATCAAGGTGAATTGTTTTATTAACATATCATTGGGCTGGTTTGCTAATATTTGTGGGAATTATACATCTATGCTCATCATAGACATTGATGTCCAGTTCTTTTTGTACAATTTTGTTTTCGGTTAGTTGGGCAGTATTACTTATGCATGAATTTGGACGTTTTCCTTCCACTACTGTTTTTTTTTTTTTTTTTTTTTAAGTTAATAGGGCAATATTACTTATAGAATGAATTTGGACGTTTTCCTTCTTCTACTATATTTTAGAAAAATTTTAGAAACTTGTTTACGTTTCTGGTAGAATGCCACGTGAAGTCATCTAGTTGCAGACCTATGTTTGTTCCTAGTTTTTTATGACTGATTCCATTTTATAGTTGGTAATTGGTCTCTTTAAATTTTCTATTTCTTCCTGCCTTCTAAATTTTCTCTTCTTCCTGCTTGCTTCTTTCAATTTCTAATAATTTATCCATTTCTTCTAGGTTGTCCAGTTTGTTGGCATATAACTTTTCAAATAAATTGTTACATCCCTTTGAGTTTCTGTGGTATCATGTCAGTTGTTATGTCTTCCTTTATTTCTGATTTTATTTGCATGGTCTCTCTGAATAGTCTGGCTAAAGGTTTATCACTATTGTTGATATTTTCAAAGAATCATCTTATCCTTTCATTGATTTGTTCTACTCCTTTTAATCTTTATGTCATTTTGTTCTGCTCCGATGCCTATTATTTGATTCCTTCTGCAGCTTGGGGTTTTGTTTGTTCCTTTTTAGAATTTTTGATCTACCATTCTGTTCTTTATTTGTTTCCCATAGATAAGAGTCTCTCATGATTTGTCTCCCTCTCTGATTTCTTCCTATCCACTTACCCCTCCCTTCCCTATAGTCCTCTGAACTGTTTCTTAGGTTCCACATATGAGTGAAACTATATGATAATTGTTTTTTCTGATTAACTTATTTCACATAGCAGATTACCCTCCACGTCCATCCACATGGAGGTAATCGGTAAGTATTAATCATTTCTCATAGCTGAGTAATGTTCCATTGTTTATACCTACCACATCTTTATCCATCCATCTGTCAAAGGACATCCTGGCTCCTTCCAATAGTTTTGGCTATTGTGGACATTGCTGCTATGAATATTGGGGTTCATGCGCCCCTTCTTTTCAGTACATCTCTATCTTTGGGGTAAATACCCATTAGTGCAATTGCTGGGTCAATTTAACTTCTTGAAGATCTTCCATACTGTTTAATCCAGAATGGCTGTACCAGCTGCATTCCCACAACACTGTAAGAGGCTCCCCTTTCTCCACATCCTCACCAATACCTATTGTTTCCTGAGTTGTTAATTTTAGCCGTTCTGGAAGTTGGTAAGTGGTATCTCATTGTGGGCTTGATTTGTATTTCCCTGATAATGAGTGATATTGAGCGTGTTTTTTTTTTTTTTTTCATGTGTCTGTGGCCACTTATATATCTTCTGTGGAGAAATACTTGTTCATGTCTTCTGCCATTTCTTCACTGGATTCTTTGTTCTTTGGGGTGTTGAGTTTTAGAAGTTCTTTATAGATCTTGGATACTAGCCCTTTATCAAATGCTAGCGCTTTAACATATGCAAATACCTTGTCCCATTCAATAGGCTGCCTTTTAGTTTTGTTGATTGTTTCCTCTGCTGTGCAAAAGATTTTTATCTTGATGAAGTCTCAAGAATTCTGTTTGTTTGTTTGTTTGTTTCCCTTGGCTTTAGGGCCTTGTCTTGTAAGAAGTTCTTGTGGCCAATGTCAAAGAGGTAACTCCCTGTGCTCCCCTTTAGGATTTTGATGTATTCCTGTCTCACACTGAAGTCTTTCATCCATTTTAAATTTATCTTTGTGAATGGTGTAAGAGAATGGTCCAGTTTCATTCTTTTACATGTAGCTGTCAAATTTTCCCAGCACCATTTATTGAAGAGACTGTCTTTTTCGCATTATTTATTCTTATAATATTAATTATAATAAATTATAATTTATTATTACATTATATATATATATAACATATATATTATATATATATATATATATATATATATATATATATATATATATATATATATTATATTATTTCCATATTCTTACTACTTTGTCAAAGATTAGTTAACCATATAGTTAAGGGTCCACTTCTGGGCTCTCTGTTCTCTTCTATTTATCTATGTGTCTGTTTTTGTGCCAGTCTTGATGATCACAGTTTTGTAAAACAGCTTGAAGTCAGGCATTGTGATGTCCCCAGTTTTGGTTTTCTTTTTCAAGACCCCCCTGGTTATTTGGGTCTTTTCTGGCTCCATGAAAATTGTAGGATTGTTTGTTCCAGCTCTGTGAAAAATGTTGATGGTATTTTGATAGGGAATGTGTAGATTGCTCTGGGCAGCACAGACATTTTAACAATGTTAAAATATGTTAAACAATGTTAAAATAGACAATTTAACAATGTTTATTCTTCTAATCAATGAACATGGAATGTTTTCCCATCCTTTTGTGTCTTCCTCAATTTCTTTCTTAAGTGTTCTGTAGTATCTAGAGTACAGATTCTTTATCTCTTTGGTAGGTTTATTCCAAAGTATCTTGTATTTTTTGGTGCACTCTAAATGGGATCTTCTCCTCAATTTCTCCTTGTTCAGCGACATTGTTATACAGAAATGTATACAAAATTCTGTATACAGAAATGCGACTGATTACTGTGCCTTGGGTTTTTTTTTTTTTTTATTATTATTGTGCCATGTTGGTGAATTGTTGTATGAGTTCTAGTAATTTTGGGGTGGAGTCTTTTAGGTTTTCAACATAAACATAAAACATCTTTTAGGTTTTCATGTCATCTGCAGAGAGAGAGAGAGTATGACTTCTTTGCCAATTTGAATGCCTTTTATTTCTTTTTGTTGTCTGATTGCTGTTCATCATCATGTTGAACAACAGTGGTGAGAGCGAGCATCCCTGTTGTGTTCTTGACCTTAAGGGAAAAGCTCCCAATTTTTCTCATTGAGAATGATATCACTGTGGGATATTTTGTAGATAGCTTTTATGATACTGAGCTATGATCCCTCTATCTCTATACTTTGCAGAGTTTTAACCAAGAAAGGATGTTATATTTTGTCAAATGCTTTTTCTGCATCAGTTGAGAGGCTCATATGGTTGAGACCTGATTTGTGACCCAGGATGTGATCTAATCTGGAGAAAGTTCTGTGTTCACTCAAAAAGAATGAATATTTTGCTGATTTAGGATGGAATGTTCTGTATGTATCTGCAAAGGCCATCTGGTCCAGTGTGTCATTCTAAACCCTGGTTTTTTTGTTGATCTGCTTAGATGATCTGCTCATTGATGTGAGTAGGGAGTTGAAGTACCCTACTATTAATGCATTACTATCAATATGTTCCTTTATTTTGATTATTAATTGGCTTATATAATTGGCTGTTCCCACGATGGGGTCATAGACATTTATCATTTTTAGATCTTCTTGCTGGCTAGACCCTTTAAGTTTGACATAATGTCCTTCTACATCTCTTACTAGTCTTTGGTTTAAAATTTATTAATTTATCAGATAATATTGCTACCCCACAGGAGTTGGGAGTGTGCAGACTGATAGCAGCAGATAAAGAGAAGAGGGAGGGAAACACCAGAAGGGATACATTGGAAAGCAATACCCAATGCGAAAGTGCCTTCACTTGATGACCAGCATTAGAGTGAAGACTGGCGGCTGTGAGATGGGAAGGGATTAATAACAGCATTCAAACAGAACAAAGGATTTAGGGAACAATTGTTGGGACTGGGCTCTGTAGGCATGGACATAAGCCGATAGTCCCATGACAGCCACAGCCATTACCCATCAGGGAAATTCAAGTCAAAACCACATTGAGAGACCACCTTACACCAGTTAAAATGGCAAAGATCAACAAAGAAGAAATGACAAATGTAGGAGAGGATGTGGAGAAACATGAACCCTCCTACACTGTTGGTGGGAATGCAAGTTGGTGCAGCCACTTTGGAAAACAGTGTGAAGATTCCTCAAAGAATTAAAAATAGAGCTTCCCTATAATCCTGCAATTGCACTACTGGATATTTAACCCACAGATACAGATGAGTAAAAAGAAGGGCCACGTGCACCCAAATGTTCATAGCAGCAATGTCCACAATAGCCATACTATGGAAAGAACAGAGATGCCCTTCATTTTATTTTATTTTTTTTATCTTACTTTATTTTACTATTATTGTATTTTATAATTTTATTTTAATTATTGAATTTTATTTTTCTTTTTCAGTGTTCCAAGATTCATTGCTTATGTATCTCACACACTCCTCCATGCAATATGTGCCCTCCTTAATACCCACCACGAGGCTCACCCATCCCCTCCCTTCCAAAACCCCCGGTTTGTTTTTCAGAGTCCACAGTCTCTCATGTTTCATCTCCCTGCTGATTTCCCCCAATTCACTTTTCCTTTCCTTCTCCTAATGTCCCCCATGTTATTCCTTATGTTCCACAAGTAAGCGGTACTGTATGATAATTGACTTTCTCTGCTTGACGTATTTCACTCAGCATATTTCCTTTGGTCCCACCCATGTTGATACAAAAGTTGGGTATTCATCCTTTCCGATGGCTGGCTAATATGCCATTGTATATATGGACCACATCTTCCTTACCCATTCGTCTGTTGAAGGGCATCTTGGCTATTTCCTGATGGCTAATGATGATGAGCATTTTTTCCATGTGTCTCCGAGCCATTTGTATGTCTTCTTTGGAGAAGTGTCTGTTCATGTCTTCAGCCCATTTTTTGACATGATTATCTGTTTTGGGATATTGAGTTTGAGGAGTTCTTTATACATATTGGATATCAGCCCTTTGTCTATAGTGTCATTTGCAAATATCTTCTCCCATTCCGTGGGTTACCTTTTGTTTTGTTGAATGTTTCCTTTGCTGTGCAGAAGCTTTTTATGTTGATCAAGTCCCCAAAGTTTATTTCCACTTTTGTTTCCTTTGCCTTTGGAGATGAGTCTTGAAAGAAGTTGCTGTGGCCGATGTCTAAGAGGTTACTGCCTATGGTCTTTTCTAGGATTTGGGTGGATTCCTGTTTCACATTGAGGTATTTCATCCATTTAGAGTTTATCTTTGTGTTGCTTAACTTCTTGGCATATAGCTGATGATATTAATTTCTGATGATTGTTTCTATTTCCTAGGCGTTAGTCATGATCTCTCTCCCCTTTCATTCATAATTTTATTAATTTCAATCTTCTCCTTTACTTTTGGATTTGTTTGGCCAGTGGCTTATCAATCTTACTAATTCTTTCAAAGAAGCAGCTTCTAGTTTAATTGATGTGTTCTACTGTATCTCTAGTTTCAAACTCATTGATCTCTGCTTAATCTTAATTATTTCCCTTCTTGTGCATGGGGTTGGCTTAATTTGGTGTTGATTTTCTAGTTCTTAAGGTGTAAAAAGAGTTGATGTATTCAGGATTTTTCAGGTATTTTTGAGTGAGGCTTGGGTTGCTATGTGTTTCCCCCTTAGGACTGCCTTTGCCATATCCCATAGGTTTTGGGCCAATGTGTCTTCATTTTCATTGGTTTCCATGAATTGTTTAAAGTCTTCTTTGATCTCTTGGTTGATCCAAACATTCTTGAGCAGGATGGTCTTTAGCTCCCACATGTTTGAATTCCTTCCAAACCTTTTCTTCTGAGTTCCAGTTTCAGAGCACTGTGATCTGAGAATATGCAGGGAATAATCTCGATCTCTTGGTATCTGTTGAGATCTGATTTGTGATCCCGTATGTGGTCTATTCTGGGTAAAGTTCCATGTGTGCTCAAGAAGAATGAATATTGTGTTAGTTTAGGGTAGAATGTTCTGCATATATTAATGAGGTCCATCTGGTCTAGTGTGTCATTCAAAGCTCTTGTTTCTTTGTTGATTTTCTGCTTAGATGATCTATCTATTGCTGAGAATGGTATGTTAAGATCTCCTACAATTAATTTATTCTTATCAATAAGACTCTTTATTTTGATTAACAGTTGGCTTATGTAGTTGCCTGCTCCCATGTTGGGGGCATAAATATTTACAATTGTTAGATCTTCTTGGTGGATAGACCCTTTCAGAATGATGTAGTGTCCTTCTGTATCTCTGACTACAGTATTTAGCTTAAAATCTAATTTATCTGATATAAGAATCACTACCCCAGCTTTCTTTTGAGGCCAATTGGCCTGAAAGATGGTTCTCCATCCCTTCACTTTCAGCCTGGATGTATCTTTGTGTTCAAAATGCATCTCTTCTAGACAGCATATGGATGGGTCCTGTCATTTTATCCAGTCCGTAGCCCACTGCCATTTTATGTGAGTATTTAGGCCCTTCACATTGAGAGTGATTATTGAAAGGTGTGTTTTTATAGTCATCATGTTGCCTGTGAAGTCCTTGTTTCTATAGATTGTCTCTGTAAATTTCTGTTCTATGTCACTCATGAGTTCTTTCGTCTTTAATAAAACCCCCACCCCTTAGTATTTCTTGTAGTGACAGCTTGGGGGTGACATAATCTTTTAAACCTTGTCAGTCTTGTCAGCTCTTTATCTCTCCATCCATTCTGAAAGTCAGCTTTGCAGGATTAACTATTCTTGGCTGCATGTTCTTCTCATTTAGTGCCATGAATATGTCTTGCCAGCCCTTTCTGGTTTGCCAGATTTCTGTGGACAGATATGATATTATTCTGATGATCCTTCCTCTGTACATTAGTAATCTCTTCCCCTTAGCGGCCCTTAAGACATCTCTGAACTTATGACTCGAGAATTTCATAATCACGTGCCTGGATGTCTTTCTACCCTCTTTGATCTTGGGCGGGGGGGGGGGGGGTTGTCCTCTCTGCCTCTATGACATGAACAGTTGCTCCATTCCCCGGATTAGGGAAATTCTTATCTAAGATTTGTTCAGCTGTATCTTCTAGTCCTTTGTCTCTCCACCCTCTTAGAGATCCCAATAATTCTGACATTGGAATGTTTCATGGTGTTACTTATTTCCTTAAATCTGTTTTCATGTCTTCTAAGCTGTTTTTTCCAGGCCACCTCCTGATTCTTCTTTTCTATCAGTTTGTATTCTAGATCACTAATTCTGTCTTCTGCCTCATTTACCTTAGGTGTTAGAGTATTTGGATTAGATTGAATCTCATTGATAGCATTTTTAAGTTCTGTGAGATCAGCTCTTCCACCCACCCTTAGAGATTCTATGTTGTCACTAATGGTCATCTCCAACATAACCATTGCCTGGGTAATTGTTACCTTGAATTCTATTTCCAATATATTGTATATGTCCATATCTAATGTTTTGTGACAGAGGTCCCAGTCCCTGGATTTTTCCTCTGTTGGCTCTTCCTCTCTTAGTCATTTTGGTGAGAGGTGGTTGAGGGGATGTATAGCTGAATATATCAGCCACAATCCGGGCAAGGTCCACCATGCCAAGTTTCAGAGCAACTGGAAGTCACCACCAAACAGAAAGAAAAAAGAAAAAAACAGAGAGAAGAAAAGAGGAGGGAAAAAGAAAAAAAAACCAGCCAAAATGAGTCAGAATTAAGATTTATAAGGTACAAAAACAAATACGAACAAACAAAAAGAGCAACAAAAGAAAGAGAAAAAGAAAAAACATAAAAGAAAAACCCAGCCAAAATGAACCCCAGAATAAGATTTGTATAGTACAAACCAAAAACAAATACACAGAAACACTGACCAAAAATAATAATAATAATAATGATAAGATGGAAGGTAGTGTTAAATCCTTGATGTGGGCAAAGAGGTTATTTCAGTTCTTCCTGGGTGTATCTTAAACACTGCTTTTGTAAAAGGACACAAATTTCCAGAGATACAGGGAAATTAAAACTGTTTTATAAGGGCACCTGAGTTGCTCAGTGGGTTAAGCCTCTGCCTTTGGCTCAGGTCATGATCTCAGGGTCCCTCATGATCCAGGGAGTCCTGGGATTGAGCCCCCTGTTGGCCTATCGGCTCAGCAGGGATCCTGCTCCCCCGTTTCTCTCTGCCTGCCTCTCTGCCTATTTGTGGTCCCTGTCTGTCAAATAAATAAAGTAAAATCTTAAAAAAAAAAACACAACCTGGTTTATATATAGGGGTAGAATTGAATAGGGAAAAATGACTACTTTGAAGCTTTTATCTATTTATGTATCTATCTGTCTAAATAGATAAATATATATAATATATTTAAATATATGATAAATATATACTATATATATACATTTATATAAAATATATATATATTTAAAGAAAAGGAAAAGGTATAAGTATGAAAAAAGTTCAAGTTAGAAAGTTATTATGGAATTTTATTATGGAATATGTTGTACATTCCTCTAGTTGTAATGGTAAGTAGATTAAAAAAGGAAAGAAAAGGAATTGTGAGAATGAATAAAATAAAAAAATTAAGAAAAGAAGAGAAAGAAAAGAAAGGTTGTATGAATGAAATATAACAGGTCTTGAGGCAATACTGGGAGCTTTATATATTGTTTATATATTTATAAACATATGTATAAATATATATAAAATATATCAGAGCTAATATATTGTTTATCTCTGATGTTGGGGTTTTATGGGGACCCTGTGGTGGTTGTCCTCTTGTTCTTTTGGCATGTCTTCTGGGGGATGGGCCTGCTGTGTTGTTTTTCAGTCAATCCTGCTTGGCTTGAGTCAACCTGCCCCCTATCAAGGGGCTGGGCTCTGTGGAAACTGTTTTTCCAGGCTTTGGTTCTCTGGAGGTTTTTGTTCTTTGGCAGCTGTTTTGTTGCCTTTTGGAGGGTCAGAGCAAAATAAACTGTTTGCACCCAGACCTGCACCTCAGAGAGAAACCTTAGTCTGCTCCCCTCTGGGTGGTCCAGAACACACAGTCTCCCCTTCTGCAAACTCTGCTGTACACTGCAACCTGCCACAGGTGGTGCGCACCCTCAGCCACTGTCTCAGTGGTCACCCAAGGCCTCTGCTTGTCTCTGCACCCCCACAGTACTGAAACCACAAGCCATACTGGTCTGAGGGAGCCCGATCCTGGGGGCTGCCATTGCCAGGACTGTTGTCTGGAGCCCATGCTCATGCCAGGTGGACCGAGACCTGGAGGCGATGCAGCCATTGGAAGGCTACAGGTCCAGGGACGCCCAAGTGGAGCCCTGCCAGGCTCTCTCAGGAATGGATGAGCACTGGCTGTGTCAGCCCTTGGGCTGTGGGCTTAATTCTGTGCCTGTGGCCATGGGATCCCACCATTTGCCCCTAAAGACCCTTTGTTCTTTCTGAGTGTTGTTAACCAGTCTCCAAGCTACTGCTGGTCCCAAAGCACAGGGCACTTTCTTATTGGGGTATTACTTTCCACTGGGTCACTTATGGTGGCTCCCTTCCCCTTCTGCTTATCCTCCAATATCAGTTCTAACATTCCCACTCTGCTTTAGCTCTCCACTGATGATCTTCTGCCCCTGTAGAGATCCAGAAGTGTGTGATCTTACATCTCAGGGCGATTCCATGGGTGTTCAAAGTGCTCTGGTAGATATTTAGCTCAGTTCAGGGGACCTGTTGAAACAGGGTCTTCTATGTCATTGCCGTCTTGCCCTTCCTCCCTCGATGCCCTTCAACAGATGAATGGATAAAGAAGATGTGGCCATATACACAGTGGAATATTACTCAGCCATCAGAAAGGATGAATACCCAACTTTCTCATCCACAATGGATGGGACCAAAGGAAATTAGGCTGAGTGAAATAAGTCAAGCAGAGAAAGTCAATTATCATATGGCTTAACTTACTTGTGGAACATAGGGAATAGCATGGAGGACATTAGGAGAAGGAAAGGAAAAGTGACAGGGGGTGGGGAATCAGAGAGGGAGATGGACCATGATAAGCCATGGACTCCGAGAAACTACGAGTTTTAGAAAGGGGGCATGGAGGAATGGGTGAGCCTGGGGGTGGGTACTAAGGAGGGCACATATTTCATGGAGCACTGGGTATTGTATGTAAAGAATGAATTTTGGCACTACATCAAAAACTAGTGATGTATTGTGTGATGACTAACATAACACAATAAAAATTTTAAAAATAAAATAAATTTTAAAAAGAGCTAACTTTAGCATTTGCTGATTGGAACAGGATATTCTGGGCAAGTGTCTTCAAGTCTCACTTACAGAAAGGGATGAGAAACACTTACTTCTTCCCATTCTCTCTACCTTTGCAGTTGAACTAGAATTCCTGGGGATCTCCAATTTAATCTCTCCCTTCTAGCTTGAGAAATAGAATCACAACCCATCCTCACTCTCTGCTTCCCTCTTGTCATGGAAATATGGCAAATAGCAGATGCATGTCTTAGATTTTCTTTTACTTACAGCCTAAAGAATTGTCAGAGGTCAATATCAGTGGATGGAGAGCCTGGTCAGACATTGAAATAGGGTCATAAGCTGATCGAAAGGAGCACTTCATCAATAGAAAATCTACAGTGTATTTTTAACTTGGTTTCATTGTTAATGCAAGGTGCTACCCATGCAATGTAAGGGTTTGAAATATTTTTAAGTGGCTATAAACGGAATATTTTATGTTACCAACCTGAACTAATTTAATCTACTAAAGTAATTAAGTAACAAACCTAGTAAAATCTATCTTTAATACTCTAAACAATTATTCATAGAATAGATCATCCCAGCAAGAAAAGAGTCAAATGTACATACCCTCACTTAGGAAATATATCAAATGAAAATTGATGGTATTAATTTAAAATACAGAATCACTCTTAGAAAACTGACTGAACTATCTGTACATATAAAACAATAAAAGCTTTAAATGTAAAATCCAAAAATAGTATTAGATATTGCAATACTGTAAAATGACTTTTTACCTTGTCGAACAATTTCGGTAATAACTTACATAAACTTAAATACAAGATTAGATTACAAGGGAAGATTTAATGTTTTGAAACTTCTATAAAATTATTAGGAGGAATAGAAATTTCACTAAGTATTATTGTCTAGTTATATTTCTTCTAAAAATCACCATCTGTGTTTTCATATGTTCTCATTCATGCTGGGTGAAAACTTTATATTAGCAAGGTTCATTTTTTAATTCAAGCTTTTACAAGGTAATAAGTACTTCCAGAATGTTTATTTAAAATGGTCATGGAAAAGACTAAATATATAATATATGAAGGGCACACTTTCAAGAGAGGGAAAATGTCTCAAAAGAAATATCAAATTTACCCAGCCTTCAGTCCTGTGTTCAAAAAAAAAAAAAAAAAAAAAAAAAGGCATCTTTTTCTCATTTGGATTAGATTACTAAACAGAATATTCCTAATTAGGCTGATCATCATATCATCACAAATACTCTCAATTAATTACATTAAAAGAAAATTAAACACTTGAGAGTGTGAAAACATTATGTTAATACTTATCTTAGAATATTGGAGAACCCACATAATTTAACATCTAATTTTTAAAGGCCAATTCTACCAGTACGTATTAATTAAAATCTTTTTAAGATTTAGGAAAGTAAGATAAATCCCTTTTTTATTATTATTTTTATTATGTTATGTTAGTCACCATGCAATATATCATTAGTTTTGTTTTGGTTTTTTTTTTGTTGTTGTTGTTGTTTGTTTGTTTTAATTTATTTTCAGCGTAACAGTATTCATTGTTTTTGCACCACACCCAGGGCTCCAATCAATCCGTGCTCTCTCCAATACCCACCACCTGGTTCCCCCAACAACCTGCCACCCCCACCCCTTCAAAAACCTCAGATTGTTTTTCGGAGTCCATAGTCTCTCATGGTTCACCTCCCCTTCCAATTTCCCTCAACTCCCTTCTCCTCTCTAACTGCCCTTGTCCTCCATGCGATTTGTTATGCTCCACAAATAAGTGAAAGCATATGATAATTGACTCTCTTTGGTTGACTCATTTCACTCAGCATAATCTCTTCCAGTCCCGACCATGTTGTTAGTTTTTGATGTAAGAATATTCCTTTTATTAAGGGAAGGAGATATTATTATATTTTTTGAGAAAATAATGAAAGTGTCCATCTGAATCACTAAAACTTGTGATTTTTTTTCAAATAAATTACTAACCAAAAGAAGGAAAAAAAATCAAGAAATCAATGGATAAGGAAGATGTGGTCCATATACACTATGGACTATGATGCCTCCATCAGAAAGGATGAATACCCAACTTTTGTAGCAACATGGACAGGACTGGAAGAGATTCCTCAAGAAATTAAAAATAGAGCCCTATGACCCTGCTGTTGCACTACTGGGGATTTACCCCAAAGATACAGATATAGTGAAAAGAAGGGCCATCTGTACCCCAATGTTTATAGCAGCAATGGCCACGGTCACCAAACTGTGGAAAGAACCAAGATGCCCTTCAACGGATGAATGATTAAGGAAGATGTGGTCCATATACACGATGGAGTATTATGCCTCCATCAGAAAGATGAATACCCAGCTTTTGTGTCAACATGGACGGGACTGGAAGAGATTATGCTGAGTGAAATAAGTCAAGCAGAGAGAGTCAATTATCATATGGTTTCTCTGATTTGTGGAGCATAACAAATAGCATGGAGGACAAGGGGAGTTAGAGAGGAGAAGGGAGTTGGGGGAAATTGGAAGGGGAGGTGAACCATGAGAGACTATGGACTCTGAACAAAAACCTGAGGGGTTTGAAGTGGCGGGGGTGGGAGGTTGGGGGAACCAGGTGGTGGGTATTGGAGAGGGCGCTGGGTGTGGTGCAAAAACAATGAATACTGTTATGCTGAAAATAAATTAAAAAAAAAAAAAGAAAACCTGGTTTCAGGTTCTATGTGTGCTTTTAGTAACTATGAGGCTGTGAAGTTCATGCTGCTCAAGAGCTTTCATGCAAAGGAAGAGCAAATGTAGAGATCAATAAAGCTCTGATGAGACTGCACCCTCATGAAGTAAGAACAAAGACATAAGGGAGAGCAAAGACCAAAAAATGCTGATGTGAGGAAGATAGTAACTATGGAAGAAGGAATCTATAAAAATGTAATGTTCTCCTGGGAGCCTGTTTCTCCACCTGACCTATTCTGTGGAGCACGCATGAGAGCTCCATCCACGCTCTGTCCTCTCATCCCTCTCCTCATCCCCACTAAAGGAATTTCAACTGGCACATCTCTGGAAGTGCCTCCTGAGTCCATTCAGAGTACTGATGGCTTTTGTCTGAGTTGGAGATACGGATTCCAACTGACTCAGTGGTATGGCCAGATGGGTGGCCTAATAAAACTTTACCATCGGCTGAGCCAAAAATGGACTTAATCCCCCCAGTTCTGAGGCATTTACCACTTTGTGAAAGAGTGAATCAAAGCAGAGAGGTTCATCCATTAGGCCAAGTTCACGAGGTGACCAAAGAATTTTGGCATGGCCAAAATTCAGACTTGGAGCTCTTACTCCCAGATCCCAACCCAACCTCACTAATCTCTCTGATCTCACATGTTTATTCACAACTAGTCACCTCCACAGACACTGAGTGCCACCCACACAGAGTGCTATAGTAATGTAGGTGCACCTCTCCACCCCTACTCACTCAACTTTCTGTTCCAATCTTCCCTATTTTTCAGGTCCTCACAGGGGTTCCTCAATCCAATTACATCATTCCACCTAATAATATCTAGGGCCACACAACAGTTAAAATCATGCTTTCTGGAACCACACTCCCTCAGTAAGAATCCCAGCTCTACTCCTTACTGGTTACATAATGTTGGCCAAGTTAATTTCTGTGTGTTTTAGGTACTTTGTGTGTGAAATGACTATGGTTATAATGACACAGAAGCTCATTATGAGGACTCAGGAAGTAATGCTGTAAATGAGCACACAGCCACTTCTTTGTAAACATCTGCTATGTTTTCAAGTAGTTTCCCCGGTTGGGCCTTTGGAAGCTGTACATGCTGATGTTCATCCACATTTTGGCCATATTACCTCACATGCAAGGCATAATTTCTACCACGTTGACCCATCACTGCTTCACAAACATTTTCTTTTTACTTCCCCACCTCCATTATTTTACAAGTATTTTCCCAGATTGGACTGCTCTTCCATCCCCACTGTCCTGAATCTAGATGGCAAGTGTGAGCTAGTCAGTCACAACCAAACTCCGAAGCCCTCTCCTCTATAAAGCTTATCACCTAGAGTCCACCACACCCACCAATGACCCCATTTAGTGTACAAGTTCTGGGTCATACAGCATGATTTGAAACTCCTGCTCTTCTCTAATTTTTATGTGACCCTCGGAAAGTCTTTAAAACTCCTCATATCTGAATTTCTACCTCAAATATAAAACGCGGATTACATTAGCACCTCCTTTATAGGATTGTGACTACTATGTGAGATAATGTACTTGGCTCGGAAAAACATTGAGTAAATACTAGCAGTTGATTTTAGAAATATGCCTATTGGTTGTGCAGATGTACGTCTTCAAAAAGGAAAGCAAATAGCACTGGTAAGGCAGGTTTAGAGGTCACTAAAAGCCAACAGTGATGGCAAAAATTGAAACCCTTAAATGCATAGAAGCTAAAATTAATATCCACAAACCGCATACAGCTTAACACAGAGTCAAATCATATTACTTTCCAGCTAGAATTTCAAGGTTTTCCAGAAATTCTGTTAAGAATACAGTTAGTTTCCTTTAATAATTGTTGGCCAAATAAATGACAAAATGTCCACTTTGACCTCTCTTTCAGCCATCTTATCAATGCCTGGAAATAACAACAAACACTCACTGTCCTTACACACCTTTTTTCCTCTTTGCTCTCTCACAGAAATCCAGGTTTCTGTTTTTCATTCTTTGACAAAAGTCCACAGATTCTATGCCAAGAGTCTTTACCTAAATACGTACACGAATACTTAAATGTATCCGAAAAGCATTCACTATTGGAAAGCTATATGGACTTTCACTGGGAAAAGGACATTTATGAGAGGGTTCACAGCTTTATTGGTATAACTTGGTTCTATTCCGCTTACACATTATTTGGCAGTGCGTGAGCCCATTCCCTGAATGCCACTGACAGGAAGTATGACACAATTCAGGAAGAGCTGGAAAATTACAGTATGTTGGGAAGAATGACTCCACGGGAAGTTGGCAATTACTCTTAGAAATTCCATTTGCAACTGAGTTACTCGGCTGTTAGACAAATTTGTATGTTAAGTAACATAACTAAACTTTTTCCAATGATACCATGGTATGTCAGCAAAAGGTTGGTCAGCTTAGGCCTGATCTCTTACTTAAATGTTCCTAGAACTATTGACAATAAGATATGCCAGAATTAGTGACCTTGCAAGTTACGGATATGCACACAGATATAGGTTTAACATTAGATTAATTATAGGATTAACATAGATTAACATAGTTAGGGAGCGTACCATCATTAGGGTTATAGGTGTAAAAAGAAAGGAAGAGAGAAAGCAAGATGGCAGAGGAGTAGGAGACTGAAATATCATTAGGTCCCAGGAGTTCATCTAGATAGTTATTAAACCATTCTGACACCTACAAACTCAACAGGGGAGAGAGGAGAAGAAGAATAGCAATTCTAAGAACAGAAAACTGACCACTTTCTGGAAGGTAGGATGTGCAGAGAAGTGAATCCAAAGCGACAGGGAGCTAGACCGTGGTGGGGAGGGGCAGATCCTAGCAAGTGAGAGAGCAGCAGAGCACAAAATCTGAACTTTTAAAAGTCTGCTCCACTGAGGGATGTCGCCCCAAAGGCTAACTGGGGGTAGAGCCCTCGTGGGGACCACAGTGTCACAGAAAGACCAGGTGTGTGAGTGTTGCAGAGCTGCCAAATATTAGAGTGGAGAAGCTGGCTACACAGACAGAGCTGGCATTGTGCTCGCAGTTTAGGGTTACTTGTGAAGCTGTGATCCAAGGCATAGCTGGGCCACTGCTCTTGGTGCAGGGACCCCACAAGTGGCAGACCCAGAGAGACCCCCTCCTTCTCCTCTGCGAAGAGCAGTGTGGAAGCGTGTGGCAGGAATCTACTGGGTTTGGAGACTCCAAACGAGGCCAAGCGCCAGAGGTAGAAACGCTTGGTCACTAGGCCGGGTGAGCATGGATTGTGGCCGAGACCACAGAGATGGGAGGGATTGACTGCTTTTCTCTGAGGGTGCACCAAGGAGGAGGGCCCTGAGCTCTTGGCCCCTACAGGGCCAGAGATTGGGGGAGCCACCGTTCTTATTCCCATTCTCCAAAGTTGTACAGAAAGCGTTCAGGGAACAAAAATTCCCGAGAGTGAACCCAAGCAAATTACTTAGACTGGCCCCAGGCAAGGGTGATGCAAATCTGCCTTGGACAAAGGCATTTGAGAATCACTGCGACAGGCCCCCACCCCTAAAAGATCAGCAAGAACATCCAGCCAAGACCAAGTTCACTGATCAATGAGAACTGCAGAACTCCAGAGCTGGGGGGAATGCAAGTATATAGAATTCATGGTTTTTTCTCCCATGATTCTTTAGTCTTTCAAAGTTAAATTTTTTGAATTTTATTTTTTTCTTAATCTATTTTTAAAATTTTTCCTCTTTCTTATTTTGACCTTTTTCAACTATTTTATCTTACCAATACCTAAAAATCTTTTTAAAGTCTCATTGTTATAGTCATATTTTGTCCCTTCATCGTATTTCACCTTATTTTTTGTATACATAGGTTTCTTTTCTTTAAAATTTGGGATACAATTTCTTCTAATAGATAAAATATACCCCGAATCTAGCACGTGGCTTTGTTCTAGTCTCCAGCCTGATGACATTCTCTCCTCTTTTTTTCCCCTTTTTCCAACCAACCTATCCTATCCTATCAATTCCATTTTTAGAATCTCATTACATTTTCATCTTTAAGTCATGTTTCATCCCTTCATCATATTTTTTCTTACTTTGTGTATATATATATATTTTTTTTTCTTTCTTTAAAATTTTGGGAGGTAGTTTCTTCTAAAGGACCAGAATATACTCAAAATCAAGTGGGTGACTCTGTTTATTCAACAACATATATATATAGTCATATAAAAGTCATATACATATACATATATATATATATATATATATATATATATATATATGATTTTATGTTATTTTCCCCCTTTATATCATATATATATATGTGATTTTTATGTGATTCCCCCCCCCTCTTTTTTTCACCCCTAGGTTTTGGGTCTCTTCTGATTTGGTTAGTGTATTTTTTTCTGGAGTCTTTGTCACCCTTTTAGTTTATCTATTCTTCTTTATCTATTCTTATCTGTATAAAATGACAAAGCAGAAAAACTCACCACAAAAGAAATATGGGGACCTAATCAATATGGATATTTGTAATATGTCAGAACCAGAGTTCAGAATGATGATTATCAAGGTGCTAGCTGGGCTCAAAAGAGCATGGAAGATATTAGAGAATCCCTCTCTGGAGAAATAAAATCTCTTTCTGGAGAAATAAAAAAACTAACTCAACCCAAGGTGAAATCAAAAAGCTATTAATGAGGTGCAATCAATAATAGAGGCTCTTACTGCTAGGATAATTGAGGCAGAATGGATAATTAGTGATACAGAAGATCAAATGATGGAAAATAATGAAGATAAACAATAGAGAGATAAACAACTACTGAACCATGAGGGGAGAAGGCGAGAGATTTAAGTGATACCATATGTTGAAACAATATTAGAATAATTGGAATCCCAGAAGAAGGAGGAGAGAATTATAGTATTCTGGAGAGAATTATAGTAGAGAATTTCTCTAAAATGGCAAAGGGAACAAGCATCAAAATCCAAACAGCACAGAGAACCCCCTCAAAATCCATAAAAATAGGTCCACACCCCATCATTTAATAGTAAAAATTACAAGTCTCAGTGATAAAGAGAAAAACCTGAAAGCAGCCCCGGACAAGAAGTATGTAACATACAATGGTAAAAATATTAGATTGGCAGCAGACTTCTCCACAGAGACCTGGCAGGCCAGAAAGAACTGGCATGATACATTCAGAGTACTAAACGAGAAAAACTGCAGCCAAGAATACTATATCCAGATAGGCTATCATTGAAAATAGAAGGAGAGATAAAAAAGCTTCCATGACAAACAAAATTAGAAGAATTTGGAAAGACCAAAGCAGCCCTATAGGAAAGATTGAAAGGGGTCCTCTAAGCAGAGAGAGAGCCTGAAAGTAGTAGACCAGAAAGGAACAGAGACAATATACAGTAACAGTCACCGTACAGGCAATACAGTGGCACTAAATTCATATCTTTTTAGTAATTACCCTGAATGTAAATGGGCTAAATGCCCCAATCAAAAGACACAGGGTATCAGAATGGATAAAAAACCAAAACCCATCAATACACTGTCTACAGAAACTCATTTTAGACACCTCCAGATTTAAAGTGAGGGGGGTGGAAAACAATTTACCATGCTAATGGACATCAAAAGAAAGCTGGGGTGGCAATTCTTATATCAGATCAATGAAGATTTTAAGCCAAAGACTACAAGAAGAAATGAAGAAGGACACTGTATCATACTCAAAGGGTCTGTCCAACAAGAAGACATAACAATTTTGAATATCTATGCCCCTAACATGGGAGCAGCCAACTATATTACCACTTAATAACAAAATCAAAGAACACACCGACAATAATACAATAACAGTAGGGGACCTTAACATCCCCTCACTGACATGGACAGATCCTCCAAGCAAAAGATCAACAAGGAAGTAAAAGCTTTAAATGACACTGGACCAGATGGACATCACAGATATATTCAGAACATTCCATCCCCAAAGCAACAGAATACACATTCTTCGCTAGTGCACGTGGAACACTCCCCAGAATAGATCACATCCTGGGTCACAAATCAGGTCTCAACTGGTACCAAAAGATTGGGATCACTCCTTGCATATTTTCAGACCACAATGCTCTGAAGCTAGAACTCCATCACAAGAGGAAATTTGGAAAGAGTCCAAATACGTGGAGACTAAAGAGCGTCCTTCTGAAGAATGAATGGCTCAACCGGGAAATTAAGGAAGAATTGAAAAAATTCATGGAAACAAATGATAATGAACACACACTGTTCAAAATCTGCGGGACACAGCAAAGGCAGCCCTGAAAGGGAAATATATAGCAGTACAAGCCTTTCTCAAGAAACAAGAAAGGTCTCAATACACAACCTAACCCTACACCCAAAGGCGCTGGAGAAAGGACAACAAAGAAAGCCTAAACCCAGCAGGAGAAGAGAAATAATAAAGATTGGAGCAGAAAACAATTAAATAGAAGCCAAAACAACAACAACAACAACAACAACAACAACAACAAAGAAACCAATAGAATGAATCAACAAAACTAGGAGCTGGTTCTTTGAAAGAATTAATAAGACTGATAAACCCTTGGCCACACTTATCTAAAAGAAAAGAGAAAGGATCCAAATAAATAAAACCATGAATGACAGAGGAGAGATCACAATCAACACCAAAGAAATACAAACAATTATAAGAACATACTGTGAGCAACTATACACCAGCAAATTTGACAATCTGCAAGAAATGGATGCATTCATCGAGACATAGAAACTACCACAACTGAGCCAAGAAGAAATAGAAAACCTGAACAGACCCATAACCAGTAAGGAGATTGAAGCAGTCATCAAAAATCTCCCAACAAACAACAGCCCAGGGCCAGATGGCTTCAAACATTTAAAGAAGAATTAAAAGCTATTCTCCGGAAAACATTCCAAAAATTAGAATAGAAGGAAAACTTCCAAACTCATTTTATGAGGCCAGCATTACCTTGATCCCAAAACCAGACAACGACCCCCATCAAAAAGAATTACAGACCAATATTCCTGACACACACAGATGCAAAAATTCTCACCAAAATACCAGCTAATAGGATCCAACAGCACATTAAAAGTATTTTTCACCATGACCAAGTGGGACTTATTCTGGGCTGCAAGTTTTGTTCAACAACCACAAATCAGTCAATGTGATATAATGCATTAATAAAGAAAGAACAAGAACCATATGATACTCTCAATAGATGCTGAAAAGGCATTTGACAAAGTACAGCATTCTACTTGATTCAAACTCTTCAAACTATAGGGATAGAGGATACATACCTCAATATCATCAAGCCATCTATGGAAAACCCACCCCAAATATCATTCCCAATGGAGAAAAACTGAGAGCTTTTCCGCTAAGGTCAGGAACACGGCAGGGATGTCCATTATCACCACTGCTATTCAACATAGTACTAGAAGTCCTAGCCTTGGCAATGAGACAACAAAAAGAAATAAAAGGCATCCCAATCTGCAAAGAAGAAGTCAAACTCTCACTCTTTGCAGATGATATGATACTTTATGTGTAAAACCCAAAAGACTCCACTCCAAATCTGCTAGAACTTGTACAGGAATTCAGTAAAGTGTCAGGATATAAAATCAATACACAGAAATCACTTGCATTTCTATACACCAACAGCAAGATGGAAGAAAGAGAAATGAAGGAGTCAATGCCATTTACAATTGCACCCAAAACCATAAGATACCTAGGAATAAACCTAACCAAAGAGGCAAAGAATCCATACCCAGAAAACTATAGAATACTCATGAAAGAAATTGAGGAGGACACAAAGAAATGGAAAAATGTTCCATGCACACCAATTGGAAGAACAAATATTGTGAAAATGTCTATGCTACCTAAAGCAATCTACACATTTAATGTAATCCTTATCAAAATGCCAACAATTTTTTTTTCAAAGAAATGGAACAAATAATCCTAAAATTTACATGGAACCAGAAAAGACCCTGAATAGCCAGAGGAATGTTAAAAAGAAAACCAAAGTTGGCGGCATTACAATTCCAGACTTCAAGCTCTGTTACAAAGCTGTCATCATCAAGATAGTATGGTACTGGCACAAAAACAGACACATAGATCAATGGAACAGAATAGAGAGCCCAGAAATAGACCCTCAACTCTATGGTCAACTCATCTTCAACAAAGCAGAATGGAAGGTCCAGTGGAAAAAAGACCATCTCTTCAACAAATGGTGTTGGAAAAATTGCACAGCCACACGCCGAAGAATGAAACTGGACCATTTCTTACACCACACACAAAAATAGACTCAAAATGGATGAAGGACCTCAATGTGAGAAAGGAGCCCATCAAAATCCTTGAGGAGAACACAGGCAGCAACCTCTTTGACCTCAGCCGCAGCAACATCTTCCTTAGAGACATCACCAAAAGCAAGGGAAGCAAGGGCAAAAATGAACTGTTGGGACTTCATCAGGATCAAAAGCTTTGCACAGCAAAGGAAACAGTCAACAAAACCAAAAGACAGGAGGTATTCACAAATGACATATTAAATAAAGGGCTAGTATCCAAAAATCTATAAAGAACGTATCAAACTCAACACCCAAAGAATCAATAATCCAATCAAGAAATGGGCAGAAGAAATGAACAGACATTTCTGCAAAGAAGACATCCAGATGACCAATAGACACATGAACTAGTGCTCAGCATCACTCAGCATCAGGGAAATACAAATCAAAACCACAGTGAGATACCACCTCACACCAGTCAAAATGGCTAAAATTAACCAGTGAGGAAACAAAAGTTGTTGGCGAGGATATGGAGAAAGGGGAACCCTCCTACACTGTTGGTGGGAATGCAAGCCTGTGCAGCCTGGGAAACAGTTCCATGGAGGTTCCTCAAAAGTTGAAAATAGAGCTACCCTAAGACCCAGCAATCACGCTACTGGGTATTACCCTAAAGATAAAAAGGTAGTGATCAAAAGTGGCACGTGCAGCCCAATGATTGGATCATTTGTTTCCAACCGTTCATTTTTGCCCTTGCTTCCTTTGCATACCAACTCCTTGCATGTGTGCAAGGAGGTCCAGTGGAACTTATACTTGTACACTTGTACACACGTTCATACCCACTCCTTACACATGAGCACTGGTGCACACACACCTGCATAGCCACTCCATGCACCCAAAGAACTCATGAAACTCACCAAGCCCAGAAGTTTGCATCCTGAACCTTCTCCTGAATTGTAATCAAATTGCAGGAGTAGTAGTGTATCATTAGCTGAATTTTACAGTGGTGTAAACACCGAGCTCAGAACACGATCTTTAAGAGCAATGCTCAGCCAAGGATTCTTGGTCTTTCTCCCTCCCTGTCTCTTCTCCTCTTCCTTCCTTTTTTCCTCTGCACTTGCCGCACTTCTGTGTGGGTTCCTGTGTCCACAGTAGCAGGTAGAAAACCCTTGTACTGGATGGATGCCAGCAAAGCATCCAGGAGAGCTCTGGGCACCCTGAGCAAAACCCCAGTGTCCTTGCAAATGCCGGCCTCCATCCTGTCCTGACCTCCAGGAGTAGCAGGTAAGGCTCCTGGTGCCTGAGGCCGGCCAGGGCACAGAGGCTGATCAAGCTGTAGGGGAGATGGCGGCGGGGGGCGGGGGCACTCAGAAGTCACTTAAATGCTTAGACGGTCTGGGCTTACAAGGAGAAACTGTAGGGAGGGCATGGAGGTTCTGGCACATTCCTGAGGCTTCACTGGGACGGGAAGTGGAGACGGTCCCTGGAAGGTCCAGTCCCACTCTGGCCAGAGCAGCCATGGGCTCTGCAGGAGAGAACAGAGGGCTGCTCTGGGTGCTGAGTGAGAATGAAGAGCTCGCTCAGAGGCCCATGCCTGGGCACTTCCAGATGAGAACTGGATTGGCCTGTCTGGTCCAGAAGGGGTCCTCAAAATAATGACTACTGCCCAGGGGGGAACCTCAGGGCCCAACCAGCTGCTCATTCAGGATAAAGCTGGTTGGGGTGTGCTCAGACTGGGACTCCAGGCCTAGGACTTGGAATGAGGGCTTCCACAGGAGTGACCCACTTCCGTATGTGGGGATGGTTTAACCTGTGAGTGGTCTGCTCCCCTTCCCCTGCTGTGAATTCCCAGGGCCACTCTAGTGGTCATCATTATACCCCAGAGTTCCTGGAGAATGCTTCTTGAGTGAGTGAATGAATGAATGAATGAATGAACATGGCCTCTTCTCCTTATTGCTAATTGAGGTTCAGAACACATTTTTTCCATGGGGGTTAAATTTAGGCACCCACCTGTCAGTCCCTGTGTGTGTGTGTGTGTGTGTGTGTGTGTGTGTGTGTGTGAGAGAGAGAGAGAGGAGAGAGAGAGGTGGGTGACATGGCCCCCTGCGCCCTACTGGGGCTGACCCAATGGGGCAGTAGGGCCTAGAACACCAGAAACCGAGAACCCTGTATGCCTGGGGTAGGAAAGAGAGAGGGGGGGTGGTGAGGGAAGGTAGGTGGGTCCTGCAAGGAGTTAAGTCTCCAGTCCCTAAGGGGAGACTGAGAAGGGTTCCACTCCTAACCCTAAGCCTTGCACACCGCTGGAGATAAGCTGCTGGCAGGTCAGCAGGTGCTCTGAATCTGCATCTCCAAAATCCCCTTTTATGCGACTTTCCTCCATCAGCTCGTCAGTGCCCTCCTTTCCGTTCTTCTTTCTCTACGTATTCCCTGAACCCTGGGGTGCCAGCCATGCTGCTGGGGACAGAGGATCCAGTGTTGTGAGAAAGCTTGCCTCTGAGGAAGCCGACGGTCTTCCAGAAAGTCCGCCATAACCCACATGATCTACTAAGGTAGGCCCAGGGTACCCAGGGAACCTGCCTTCACGCTGTCATGTGTTAATCTGTAAATGACTGGAATACTTGGCAAAGAGAAATCCACATATTTGGGGGACTTAGAGTTGCACTGACTGATTCTGCTGGAGGCTGAAATCACCAACTTAAATTTGGGCCATCAATCTGATAGGGAGTGGCTTGCAAAGAAAGACGTTCCTGAAGGGGCTGGCCAGGCAAGAAGGGTAGACAAGGTGGTCCTCGTCTTTCCTAAAGACAAGTGGGTGTAGCTTCTTGACACATTTACAAAGAGCTTGGCAGTGCTCCCAATGAGCACAGTCTGATGTTCTGGAAACTCTGTAGGCAGTCATCGCGTGTCACTGTTGGAACCCTGCCCTCTCCCACACCAACACACACACACTCAAAAAGGGGGAAATAAAAGCAGACAACCCGAAGTTGAACTTAGATGTTCAAGGGAAAGTGAGAGCCTTAATGTTCGCCAGATTTAAAGAGACACATTAAATGGTAAGTTGTATTTAAAATATCAAATGGCAAATGTTAGACTTTCAGAAATATGAAGGTTTCAAATGAGGCATTAAGAAAAAAAATCCACGATGTAATTTCAAAGTGACAAAATGAAATATCTTATCTTTCCAAGAGCTACTTCTGTTAAAATTCAGTGTTTGATTTCAGCGGGTGATTGTTGGGTCGCTCTGGCATA